>NC_068363.1:34186689-34279189 GCF_020536995.1 Dreissena polymorpha
GCCGAAGTATGACCTTTGTCTGTTAATGGAATATATAGCCCCATAATTCAGGTTATCATAAAGTGCGTAGCAGATCCTGCTCCAGCTTTAAAAGTTTAATGATATTAAGGCGTGTATGATCGGAATGAAAGGAATTTCGCAAAGATAATGTTTTTTTGTCTGTTTTAATATTATGCTATATGCATTATGCATGTTCCCGAATTGTGCGGTCTGAACTACTCTTAAATTGCGTGGCGGATGTTGTTGAACCTTTATCGGTTTATGTACCTGAATGTGTAGATAAAGGAATTTTGTGTGCAACCTTTTTTGGCAGAAGTATGACCCTTTGTCTTTCTGTCTATTGTAGAAGTGGATTAGTCCGTGTCCAAACATGTATCGTTTGGGGGCAAAAGTGTATGTGACAGATTTCTAGCTGGTATAGTCGTCTTCATAATTTTGATTGTCATCAGAATCCCTTTCAACACGTCCTTTGATATACATCATAACCCGCGTCATAATCATCATCATCATCATCATCATCATCATCATCATCATCATCATCATCATCATCATCATCATCATCATCATCATCATCATCATCATCATCATCATCATCATCATCATCATCATCATCATCATCATCATCATCATCATCATCATCATCATCATCATCATCATCACCACCACCACCACCATCATCATCATCATCATCATCATCATCATCATCATCATCATCATCATCATCATCATCATCATCATCATCATCATCGTCATCATCATCATCATCATCATAATCATCATCATCATCATCATCATCATCATCATCATCATCATCATCATCATCATCATCATAATCATCATCATCATCATCATCATCATCATCATCACCACCACCACCACCACCACCACCATCATCATCATCATCATCATTATAATCACCACCATCATCATCATCATCATCATCATCATCATCATCATCATCATCATCATCATCATCATCATCATCATCATCATCATCATCATCATCATCATCATCATCATCATCATCATCATAATCATCATCATCATCGTGATCTACGTCTATGCAAGCACTTAGGCGTGCAAAGTGACACTATGGTGAAGTTAGGATAACGTGTGAATCATTTTTGGGTGCACTATTTTAAAATTAAGTTAACATATATATACGCGTCATGTAGTGTATATTTAGTCATATTTTAGCAATCGATGATATTATATACAGCTTAAGGAAGAACTTTGGTTTAAATTGTTGTTTATTCATAATAAGTGACAAAATCGTTTTAATGATTTTTTTTGTATTCACTTGGTCTTTTGTAAAAGAGGCTTTTATTGTTTCTTTTTCGTTCATTTCAAATGAAAATAAAAATGAACCTTATTACCTGATACAAACGTATTTTATATATAGTTTATCTTGCATGCGCTATACGAGCGTACAAATGACAAGTATATCCGTATACGCATCATTCCCCCTAAAATGTTTGTCACATTGACACACAGACAGCCAGAATGTATTATTGACGTAAACTTAACAGTTTTTTTGTCATTCACAAATAGTTAGTCATATATCTCGACGTTAACATAATTGCATTTAGCTAAATATAATCTTGATCGCGTAAAGTTTATCATAAGCAATAGTTAATCTAACGGGACCCAATTGAGCCACTTAAGGAACTCCAGAAACGATATTGTTCCATTTCCGTCAGCATCAAGGGCTTTGAATGCTGCGTCAAAATCGACATTTTGTAACCCAGTTCGGTCAACAAGTTTGTAAACTCATTACAACTGATACTTTGACTTCCATCCCTGTCATACTTTTTGAACAGCTCCACGGCTTTGCTCACTCTATAGTAGCGCGACGAATTGTCCACCAAACTGAATCGCTCGTTGCTCCGAAGCCAGGTGCAGAATTCGTCGGAACTAATTTTTGCGTCGCCATCTTCATCCAGAAGATGGATATACACTTCCGTTTGGGCAGTAGTCAGGCCCAGATCGTCTTTCAGTAAACTTGAAAGTTCCTTCTTGTCGAGAAATCCGCTGTTGTCCGCGTCGTACTTTTTGAAAAAGCTCTTTAATACGACATCTGGAATGTCGTGGTTGAAATATAAACTTTGCATTCCTGCGTAGACGACTAAAACAATCACATACAAAATGAAAATTCCATGTAAGCGTGAGACAGACGTGCTGAATATTTATAATTATGTCACTGGTATAGTTAAAATGGATAGCAACACATATAAAAACATAAATCTTATTTAGTTAGAAATAGCGATCAGTTATGTTAAATTATATTACTATAGACCTCATGTTAATCGCTAGTTATAACCAAGCTATTTTTTTACGGCTCTCTTGAAGCGATATGATTTTTCCCATGTGTTTTGTATTACAAAGGGAATGTAGCACTACAAGCGAATAAAAACAAAGTTATAATAATTTTCCAGCGAAATTCGGATAACATATAAAACATCACCAAATTCCTGTCATAAGTCTTATTTGTGAAGGTTTTCAAATGCAATAAATAGAATATTCCAATATGAGTCTGCGTGGTTATACAATTTCAATTACGAATATACTAATAGAGAAAGACCGCGTTGATTATAATACCTTTACTGTAAGCGATCTGTACTAAGTTTGTTTCGAATTTGTGCCAGTTCTATGTAAATTGATATTTCATGATTACAAACTTTAAAGCAAGCATTTATATCATTTTATAACATAAACTTTGTTGTGTGAATATCATTACCTTTAGTCGTCGTAAATAAGTTCCAAAATTGAGTGTGATATGTATGCGAGGTTTGCAGACACACTCTTGTTACTAACTAAGATTTGACACTACACGATAAACTAATCAGGAGCAAATTGCGATCCTAAGCATGTAGGATGGTTTAAATGTCGAGGGCATCGCTTAAGGAAATAAACATTTCCGCATTGTGGCCAATCATTCACATATGGTTAATCATATATACAAATGATGATAATAATACAAATTGGTGTATAAGAGTATTTAGAGTAGTCCTAAATGGTTTCGGAAGGCTAGTTTGCCGTGGGTTGTAGTGGGACGGAGTTAAGATCGCGTCCACATGTCAGGAACGCATATAGTGGCTACCTTACATAAACTAGAATGAGCATGTTCAAAGTAAACGCCGATTAGAGCATAAATGGAAAAAGATAAACGGAGATAATATGAGTCTGTGGGTGATGCCATGATCTGCAATCACTATGAAAATACTCTGTCAGATAGATCAATATACTGTTCAATAGCCTTTCACCGGCACATGTATTGCATGATGACAAGGATACTTAATACTTTCTCCTTGGCGACAAGGCGACAATTCTTTTAATCTCCTGACCTACCTGTTGAAGTCACTCGTAGCTCGGAACCTTACAAAGGAAGAAGGCAGAAGAAGCTTTAAACATACCTTCGGCATGCTCTTGCCAAGCGTGTAAGGCGCTTTTGGGAACCATGCTCCAATCACATGAAATAACGAGACTGATTGCAGAGCCCCCCTCCAAGCCCCCCCTCCAAAAAAACCCACATCACTACAATAACAACACTAACAACAAAAAAATATAAAAACACAAATCAAAGCAAAAACATCAACAACAAAACAACAACATTATCAAAAAACAAACAACATGATGCAAATGCGATTCTCGACACCAAAGACGCAACAATTAACAATTAAGAAGCGGACCATAACTGTGTTCATGGTTAATTACGCAATTATGTGAATATAACTTACGTCGAATACATAAGAGGTGCACTGCAGCAAATAAACAGCACGAATATCTGAAGTTGTACTTCAACACGTTGGCAGGACAATATGATGTAAATATATACGCGCATATAAGATAATCAGTTCGATTATACATTTAAATTATCAAAAAAAATGGAGTAAAGTTGCAACGTTAAATATTTGTGTTGCATGTCTATATATTGATATATTGTTCAAAGTCCTGAAGTTGCTGTACTATTATTTAAATTGAAGTAAACACTGACCAAACTGCTTTACTTTAAACAGCAACCTTCTTGTATGTTAATGAATTCAACTTAAACTTGAAGATTAAGAGTACGCCGGAATGAGAAAAACATGATGTACCTTTTATGCTTGTCTAAGCATACAAATATACTATGAACATAACTTCCTTATTGTCTCCCTGCTCTTTGCGTCATCTTACGACACTGCGAATATTAAAGTCCGAAAACGTGTTTCATACTTTCGAATACCGCGTTGAGTGCATCGCTAACTGTTCAAAACAAACATACTCGTATTATAAGTTGAATAAAAACTCAGGACTACAGATAATGATCCGGAAAAAATACGGTCTTAAAACAAAATCTGCTGAACGATCGATGATGCACTGGTATATATTGGTGTTATATTCGATCCAACACTCGTATAGAGATTTTCAATAGAGTTGGATGAAAATTTTATCTTGCAGGTTATAATTTACTGCAAATTGCAAAAAAAATCATTTTGTTGGAATACGCTGTCTGTCTGTTTACATGTTAAATGTGGTATTCATGTCTAAAGACGAATTTAAATTAGCCCAGCAGGCGAATTTACGAGTCGGTATTACCGTTACTTTATAATTAGTAAGTCCTATACCGACTTCAAGCTAAGAAACTGTTTGCCAAACCTTGTTAAATGTGATGAATAAATTCGATGGAAAGTTAAGCCAACATGTTCCCGAGTACATGTAATGCATGCAAACGTTTATTAATGCACATTTTAAATACAAATGTATGTACAATTCTGAATGTTTCTGTTCCCTTCTATATTTAAGTAACAGAGAGTAAAGCCTACATGTTACCTATTGAAGCGCAATCTAAACATACCTAAAGTAAAAGACGTTTAGTGAGCTGATCCTATACTACCAGCTAAATGTTAATAGGATGATTTTTGAATGGCGCTGCCGGCAAGTTACATAAGCGATTCAGGTATAGGTGGAAATCTGTTGTTTTTAAATTTAAATGTATATATATATATATATATATATATATATATATATATATATATATATATATATATATATATATATATATATATATATATATATATATATATATATATATATATATCTAACAATGTTGGCAGTTGTCTGCCGTGACGTAGTTGTATTTGTCAATGCAAATGAAGGGTTAAGATGTGAGGCTATTTGTATTTGCCAATCTAGATAAAGTTGTGGACTATGTGTGTTACCCGTTGTAGAATATGTTTTTTAGTTTCTTATTTCAGGTTGTAGATTTTGTGTTTGTGTTTCAACTTTTAGATTTAGTGATGTACTATTTGTATTTTGCGTTGCTGTTTGAGTGCTGGACGAAGTTAATTTCTTGTTGTAGGTAAAGTGTTATACTTGTTGTATTTCACGTTGCAGGTTCAGTGATGGACTATTTGTATTTCACGTTGTAGATTAAGTTGCGGACTACCTCTCGGAGCGCTGCATGGAGGAGGTCTACTATCTATGGAAGCTTGCAGGCGGGGATCTGGAGGCCGTCCTAAAGAAAGTGGGCATGGTCAAGGCTAAACCGTCCGTCACCATCCTGCCTATGTAAGATAATGCAATGTGATATTCTTACCATCTAGTAATGTATGGAACAGTTCATATCTTGAGGGTAATTTAAGCGCTGTTCGTATGTTGTACAAATATTCTACAATGTATATTCGATCTGCAAATCTACGATACACGTCATACCATCCACGTTGGTTAATTGTGAAAATGGTTTTAAATTCATGTGGAATAAACACTGTAAAGTCATTCGTACTCGCTTTTAGTGCGTCGAAATAAATACATAATTTCTTATGATAATTGAAGATTCAATATAGAGTGACTTACATATGCTGAGAATAATCGCGATAATATCAAACGAAATTTGGAAAGAACATGGCTATAATTGAGACTCACTATTGATCATAAACTGTATAGAAACCACTGCGCTAAAATGAACAAAAGGTTGAAAAATCACGCGTAGATTTTTATTAAGATAAAGTAACATCATGTGGCCGTGATCAAAAGACATGCACAAAATCACAAAACACTCTCTAGATGACCCATCTGAAATAGCTCTCCCGCCTGGCAAAACATCCGATGAGTTAGCACAAGATTTTCAATAATATTTTCATAAATAACGTTGAAGGTATCAGAAAAGATATCTCTGAACATGCCCTATCTCAAGCAAATTCAAAACAGAGTAATGATAATAACCCAACTGCAGAAACATGCAGTTTGACACATATCCGTCCGACAACTGAGGAAGAAGTTGAAAAAATCATTATGCAATCCCCAAATAAATCTTGCGAGCTTGACCCTATTCCAACTTGGCTCCTGAAAGAGTGCAAAACTGAACTGCTACCAATACTGACAAAAATCATTAATCTTTCGATGGAAACAGCAAGTGTGCCAAGATCCTTTAAAACATCACTTATAAGACCTTTATTAAAAAAGCCCACCTTATATAAAGAAACACTACAAAACTATCGCCCAGTTTCGAATCTGCCATATGTTTCAAACTTATTGGAGAAAGTTGTCAGCAAAAGAATAGATCAACATTTGACAGAAAACAATTTAAATGAAGAAAACCAGTCGGCATACAGGAAGTGTCAATCAACAGAAACAGCGTTATTAAAAGTTCAAAACGATGTCCTACAATCATTATATAAGAAAAAGGTCACTGTCTTTGCTATGCTGGATCCTTTGCCGCTTTCGACAACATCGACCACATAACCCTTTTAATCCGCCTCGAACAACAGTTTGGCTTTGCTGAAAAACCACTACAGTGGGTAGCTTCCTACCTATCTGACCGCTTCCAAACGGCGAGCATTGAAGGCAATGTATCAGAACCAGTGCTGCTGACCATCAGCGTACCCCAGGGATCTGTGTTAGACCCAAAATTTTATACCATGTATACTAAACCTGTTGGGGAAATTTGCAAAAAACATGGACTCGGGCATCACTTCTACTGATGACTCGCAGCTCTACCTTTCCTTTGAACCCACCGATGGAGCAGCCCAAGACGAAACACTAAATCGAGTTGAAAAGTGTCTCCACGATATCATCTCGTGGATGAATACAAATATGCTCAAACTTAGCACCGACAAAACCGAGGTCATAGTATTTTCAAGTCAAAACAAGGCTAAGTACGTAGATGGGTTAACTATTAAAGTAGGGTACTCGGCAATTAAACCATCGCAATACGTTCGAAATCTCGATGCTTGGTTTGATTCAAGAATGAACATGGAACACCATATTAATGCTATAAGTAGATCATGTTTCGGTCAGATTAGGCAAATAGGTCACATCAGGCAATATCTTACACCAAATGCCACAAAATCCTTGGTCAATTCAATTGTCACATCTCGGCTAAACTATTGCAATGCACTGCTTTATTGAACACAAACATCAGCTATCAAGAAACTACAAAATGTTCAAAACACTGCGGCGCGTGTTATCACAAGAACGTCCCGCTATAGTCACATAACACAGATCCTAAAAGAATTACACTGGCTTCCCTTAGAAAAAAGAATTCACTTCAAAATACTTACCAATGCGTTCAAAGCCTTAAATGGACAATCGCCTGTATATCTGAAAAACCTACTTGAAGTCTACGAACCAAGGCGAAAAGTAAGATCAAAGAACGAAGCCACTTCATTAGTGATTCCAACGAAGATTAAATCCGTATCATACGGGGAGTGAAGTTTCATGTACGCTGCTCCCAAACTCTGGAACTCACTTCCATCAAACATTCGAGGTTCTTTAACACTGAATTCATTCAAAAAGGCACTGAAAACTCACCTCTTCCTCCAATCTTATGCAATATAAGCAGTGGTTTATTCAATTCATTATATAAAATCTCAATCATCATGAACTTGAATGAACCCTTTTAAAGGAAGCATAATTATTCCTTTGAGGGTTTGTGGACTCGTGGTAATGGTATCCTGACGTTACCCTTGTCTCAATCAGCATGAACTTGAATTTACCCTTTTAAAGGAAGCATAATTATTCCTTTGGGGGTTGTGGACTCGTGGTAATGGTATCCTGACGTTACCCTTGTGCCTGTCTCTGTTTTGTCTCTGGTTTGTCTTGCCGATCTTTCAAATCTATGGTTACTGTGCATGTTTTTTTGTTGTTTTACGTAGTACTAATTGTTTAAGTTTTAGATTTTATTGTTTCATTAATTGTCTTATAGCTATACACATAGGTTAGTTTTATAGTGTCTTGTTGATCTTTCTAATCTAGGGTTACTGTGCATGTTTTTACGTAGTACTTCTAGTATAATAGAGTAGTTTTATAGTATAATTGAGTAGTTTTGATCGATTTCTTTTGAAAAAGTGTTGCAAAATGTATTCGTATCTGCGATACGTCAAATGTTCTTATGTAAAGCGGGTTTGAACGTGCACTCTTGCATGAAAAGGGCGCTATATAAATCCGGTATGATAATAATAATAATAATAATAATAATAATAATAATAATAATTATAATAATAATAATAATAATACCTGTATATCACGTTGACGCCATACTCCACACATCTTATTATTTTTCATGTTTAACAAGTTTGCTTGTGGTACGAAAGCAAGTTAATTGACTGTCCAATCATGTGCTTGACATCGTATATTCATAAATTTATAATGACGTTCTCTTGTGAAACACCATTGCACATATTTATGTTAATACAGTGATTATTTTATAACATTCCATATTGTACTGTTTATGAATTTACACATTCCTATGTTTATTTTTTGCATCCAAAAATGGTGTTATTTTAAGTTGCTATATCGCTCCGGACTGTTTAATTCAGAAGTAAACAATGAATGAAAATTCCCGATTTACGCAAAACGATAAAAGATACTACCGACTTGATGCTATCATTTCAGTCTAACCCTGGATAGCGGTGACGTCCTCGGCGAAGGTCGGGACCAGGCGGAGCTCTGGTACACCAGGTTGGTGCTGCTGACCCTCGATCATCTCAGAGAGGTTAACTTAATTTGCCCATAGCCTTTACGGTTCTCTCTTAAACTATAGATGCAAATAAGAAAAAAACATGCAATATTCAATTGTTTGACAGTCTTTTATTTCTGCCATAAGTCACTGCGACAATATTTTATTTTTCGATTATAAAGTTTTAACGTGAGAATTTTTATTATTTTGTTTTCCATGTTCACTTGCTTAATTTAATTGAACTCATTTTTCATTGATACAATTGTTCAGTATATTAGCAACGGATTTATTGAAGCTAAAATAAAAAAATACGTTTTCCACAGCTCATAAATAGTCATTTTCTGTGTTATTTTATTAAAAATCAAACGACAAATATAAATACGTTTCTAACATAGAGTTGTTACGTTGTCACGTTTAGGCCGTCTATGTATTTACCCATGATACTGTGTGTACAGACGTTTGTATATTTAACTGTCGGCTTTAATGTGAGATGGTTTTCAACATTTTTTATCATCAGCACTAGTTGATAACGTGCTATAATGATGACAAACGTCTCTTTAAGGGAAAAGATATGTGATAACTTTAATTACAGACCGTTTCTTAGGAGAGATTGTTTTTTATTAGAAGCCGTTCAGCGCCTTGGTTATAATTATTATTGTAACTATATGTGGCTTGATTGCAGCAGACGCATTGCATCAGGTGTGCACAATTGATGTTGGCAGTCAATATGTTTAATTTGTGTTATCATAAATTAAAGGCTTCTGGCAGACAGTGAAATTACTTGTCAGGGATTTTATAATGATAACAGTTTATAGTTTTTTAAGGCCTAAGATAGCAAAGGTCTTCTTACTTTTGTATACTTATTTTTTCTCATTTATAACTGAAACATAAAAGTTGTTATTTCGAAATTTGAATTGGAGTAATACTAAATTTTGCTGTTTATTGAAACATTAGAACATATACAATGTATTATAAATCTAAAATAAATATCTGCTTCAATATATTAATTTGGTAATTAAGCGGAACTTGTAGAAGTAAACAACGTTATACTAAATATATTTGTTTGCGTATAACAGTTACTTTGTAATCTTTGGATGAATTTCAGAGGTTGTCAGACATGGATGGAAAAGCGTACTATCCTCTACTTTAAAATGAGCAAGATTGTTTTAATATGCATTTTACACCAAGTTTGTAATTGACATTTAATTGTCGTTGGAATACATAATTTACGGATAAAGTTACTGACGCTGGTTCAACCAATTTATAAGTTCCTATACACACACTTTTGATTTAACACACTTAAAATAATGCATTTGACAAAATACTTGCCGCAAGAGGGTGGCAGCTTTACGCCACGTGCGCCAAACAGAAACCGCCATATACGTAACCACATTTATGTTATAACTATCGTTACAAAAATCCGGCTGTGTTATATATTGTATGCGTTTGCACATAGCAGTCTCTTACTTACGTTGTAAGAGTAGACCGGTCAAATTGGACGTTCAAAATTAATATACATGTATAAATTGTATCAAAACTATACTCTGATTGTCAAATATAATTAAATTACTCGTTTATAGAATATACATGTTCTTTTTCCATTACTGTTTTGACATATTAAAAGTCAAATCAAATAAGTTGATATGCATACTACCTCTTTTCAGTAGGAAAGTAATCTGTTCAGATTTTTTCGCCTAAGCATCTACATGTACTTAATTTTTTGATGTTTAAGGAATAGCTCCCGTGACACCATTTCTACATCTCTTATCAACGCAGACCTCGCAAATATTGCAAATCTTCCGCTTGTGATCAAAGAGAAAGACATAGAACACCAGGTTTGTTACTGGTGTAACTGGTGTGAAATTCGGTATGCCTTTCTACCGGTTAAAACCCCCAAAATGCCTTGTATATTTATATATGTTTGTGCGTTTGTAAAGACTATAAATTGTATTATGTTCTCGTTTTCAATGATCCAAGAAATGAAAGTGGTGTTTGAAACAAATATTTTGTAAAATAAACGTTACACTACTTTTAAACCAACATTTTGATTCTGATTATCGAACTTTATTTGCCAATTTATATGTTTGTAATTGAAATGTGCCTATACTCAAGCCATATTCTACTTGAGTGAAAACAACTTGATTGGAAAAAATATCAGTGCTCTTCTTGCCCTTAACTGGAATGCCTCAATTTGGTTTGTGCCTTTATGCCATCACGCATTGCTCAGATGATCGTCGTATTTGCATAATTTGGAATTCGTAAGATAAAATAATTGTTTTGTAATTCAGTTTGCAGTGGGAGATTTTGACACGCATTCAATTTCTTTAACTCAGAATTTGTTTTTAATTGGTACTGATTAAGGTTCATGGGAGGGATAAAATTCATTAAAACTTTGATTTGGTTTGTCTTCATTCAATGTGGTACAATATGGTCAAACTATACATCATTTTAAAGGTAATGACGGATAGAATAACATAAACACATTTTTGACATTCAATATTTTTTTGCTTTATTCATATTTTTGTTATAACCAATACATTTTTACACTAATTTACAAAATCTCAATCTAAAGTTAGGAAGGATATGCACTACCGTAAGTTAAATAAATACAAAGCTATATACATATACAAGGTCAAGTAAGCAACGTTTTCACAGAAAATTGTTGTCAGAAAACAACAAATGAGTTATTATTCAACTGCATTTTTTTGATAATTTTCCTAAACAAAGTTCTAAAAATAACTAAACAAAACTACTTTTTAAAATTCCAGGTATGGTGGATAATAAGAGTAACCATTCTATTTCAAAGGCTTTACAATTTTGCTATAACCAAATGGAAAATTCTAAACCATCTCAAATTAAAAGAAATTGCAGACGACAAATTAAATTGTCAATAAATATCAAGAAATAGGTTTGGCTGGGTAGAAATCATTGTGATAAAAGAAGATATTGCTCATCAATAACAAGATTTTATGAGTTGTGTGCAGACGACTCTAGAAATCATAGTTTTACATAGAAATACACAGCTAGGTATCATGTTTTTTTCTTTCTTCCTTCCTGAACAACTACTGTCCTTGTACCGTTTTAAATAATGTGTTCCTTTTGGCAAACCGAATCATGTTATACATTTGTATATCGATTCCTTCTACCCATTTTGAAAGCGTGGCATTCGCTGTGCTCCGTATAAAAAACGTGCATTATAAATCGGTCGAAATCACGTGAAGTAGTAAGAAAACCTGGTATGTGTATACACATACCTGAGAAAACACATCATTATTTGACAGTTGGGTCGCGACTAGTAAAACAACTGTTAACATTAATCAGGAAGAGATCGCGCTTAATAACAGAAATGATCACACAGAGATAAAATCACTTACCCCATTTCAAGTATTTTCTAGCTGATAATTATCCCCCACATGTCTTCTTTTAGTGTATTTGTATTGTTTTTCTGGAGCCGAAGTGCATCTCACATAATATCCATCCGACTTCCGTTGTTTTCACTTTCGTTATTAAAAACTCCGTTTAAAAGAATTATTTTTACATTTCGGTTGTTGAAGCGAATTATTATTATATATTATCAATAAAATAGTATACCGTGATGAATTGAACGGAGATTCGTATCGATCTTTCTGTCAGTCTGTAAGCGTACTATTTTGTGCGCAATAATACAAGTACATGTAATTCGACAACAATTGTAAACATTGGTGAAATGCTTCTTACAAAGTTATTTTTTGGAGTGTTTATGAAGTCTGATCATGCAGTTTGCACACATCAACGGAAATATTACAATCCAATGCATTTGTCATCGTCAACCATTTGGTATGTCAATTAGGCGATTAGTGAGTTTTTAGCATGTTTCTTTCAATTTTATTAATCTAAAAATGGCTGCCTCCATCGTCATGAAATGACATGTGTTTGAGTTTTGATATTTCTAGATATGTATTTTTTTTACTATTTAAGCGTAACTTGCCCTCATCAATGTCGATATTATTACTAGTTATATAATTTTCCGCCGAAATACGTTGAATAAAAACCATTCAGATTGTTGAAAAAAATGTCTATTTTTTGTGTTAAAATCGCTTTGTATTTTGATTGATTTTGTCGATGGTATGAGATTTTGCTGCACAAAATAGGTAGCAGTTTGAAGGAAAACCATCCTTTTAAGCAAATATGTTTATATTTTCAATGTGGCACTCTTCGTTTAGTAAAATTTGAGTTCAATGCTAGGGGTCCCACATTTTTTAAACTGAAGCCTCTACATGAACCTTAAGCTTATGTCTTTTACGATATCGTTTCTTTATTTTTCGTTAAATAGCTAAAAGTAAAAACATGGCGACATTTGTTGATCAATGCCGAGGCCAACCGAGCAGACTTCTATGACACATTTGTTTGGTGAAATATTGACTTCAAAAATATAATCAAGAGGACACTTTAATCATTATCTTAGTTTCACCGAGTGATTCTGTACGAGCGTCTAATTAAGGGGTATCCATAAAAACGTAACGACATCCTATGGGAAGCCAGGGTTGACATATCTCCGCTGTTTAGACACCTTGTGTGGGCGGCCATTCTAGATGTCATGGTAGCTATACACTAAAACATTTGTATCACTCCTTTATGTTGTAATAACTAAAAGCTTGCTTTCAAATGATTTTTTTAATTATTTATGTTGCATACAATGTGTACACATGACTTATTGTTACACATGATCGTTTAAAAAACGTGTTGTTTGAACGACGAACACATTCTCATTATTTGATTACTTCTTTGTAAAATAACATATTTTTATTTATTTGAACGTATTTCAGGGAGATATACAAGCAGAATACGAAAGTTTTTATAAGGAAACACCAACTGGTACTGATCGTCAGGTACAGTTTATGTTAAGTGAGTTATTCATCCGAAGTTACCATCCTTGGGCACTTACGTCTTTAATTTGGTAATGTTATGTATATACTCGACATCTCTAATTATTTGAAAACAACATAGCGTATTTGTATTGGTAAAACAAAAACCGGTAGGTTTATTATCTACATGTATAAGTTAAGTAACACGTTTACTTGAAATATACAAGTTAGTAACCAGATTTCATACATATTTGGTGTGTCTTGTGCGTCGGTATTTTATTTTTATCAATGTATTTCCATCCTGGAGTCAGAGAAAAAAAATCGTGCCGAAAACACTACAGTTTGTGCACGTATTTCCTAGATTGCAGTGGACATTCCGCGCTGTCACCAGTACCATGAACTGCTTGCGTCCCCAACTGCGCACTCTAAATTCAAGCGAGTCCTTAAGGGGTGGGTGGTCAGTCATCCGCAGTATGTGTACTGGCAGGGGCTGGACTCCCTTTGCGCTCCGTTTCTCGCACTGCATTTCAACGACGAAGGTTTGGCGGAATTCATAACCTGTTGTAATGAAGTTATTATTCAACACACTCTACCCACAAATATATCAACGTTCAAATATTCGCCATATAGCAAAATGATGCCGAATATATGTGTGATTTAAGTTTTTCTAATATACAAGTGCCATGCGTCGGTGAAAATTGAACTCCTTTGAAGAATTGATATATACATATTTTTCGGCGCAATTGAAAATTGGTTGTATTCGTGTATTTGAATTAATAATAAATACCTGTGAAGAACCGATTTTTTATCACTTTACGGAGACAATTACCGTAGTTCATTATAATAACCAGAGAGCAAACATATTTTCTACCCGTATTATACCCGTACCACTTTAGCTTTGATGCGTAAAATGTTTTGTAAGACATAATACTTCCAGCGCCATATTAGATTTAAATAGCTTTCCTTGGATTTAAAACATATTTTTTTCCGGACTGCTACTTGCAGTACTGATAGGCGTAACGATTATCTTCAACTTATGTTGTGTTTGTGTTCGTCGTTGCGTGTCTTAGCACCGTTTTTAGGACCCGAATATGATGAGGTCATGTCTTACAAAATGCAAACGATGATGCTGTTTCGTAAAAAAGATGAAAACATTGAATTATGCTCCTTACAAGGCAACAAAGTCGATAATGTACTGTTTAAGATGTACCGTGAAAGAGTATTTTGAAATGTGTCATATTAAGACGTGTCAATGTAAATGGATTTGGAAAGGTTGCATAAAAACCCCACTGGTGGATAATTTAACGCTGAGCACAGAATCGGATAAAAAGTGGTCAGAATTTTAAAACAACGTTTGTACCAAGAGGATAAGCTAATAAGCTTAAATCAATACCCACTCGACACGATAATGATAATAACTTCTAAATTCATTTTATATGTTAGTTTTTTGTTCTTCAAATTTAATATTGAGTGTTATTAAGCATTTGTGAGTTGTAACTGTGTTTTAAAAACATCTTATCTGCTATTCATATAAACTTCTTTCTGATGATTTGTTATGATAATCAGTGAAATGACAGGCATCGAACTGCATTTAGTAAACATTTGATTTGAAAACAAATTGTATTAGTCAGCCTAGCGAGACAATTAATAGGAATTAATAATCCGAGCTATCTCAATAATTGATCACTTAGCATTAAACAAAATTGCAGTTATTATCGAGACTAATTGCTAGCAATTTGAAGCAAGGAGACTTGTTATGTACATGTAGTATTTGGACCCAAATATTTAAACCTTTGTATGATTTTATTCATTGCTTTTTATTATCACATTTATTGGTATTCCTTTATTTAACATCTATTCGCTGAAAGTTGCTTATTCCGGTCGTACATTTGTAATATATTACCAACATATAAAATGACTGGATTGGTATTTTTCGACTTCTTACTATAGACTAATTTAAATCACAGTTGCGTCCAATGATTTTTTTAAGAAGAACAATATTGCCGATCTAAGCGCTTTACACATTAATAAATAAAATCGAAAAATTAAGACACGTTTTCTCCACTTTTCATTTTTTTTGTCACTAAACCTTTATTAATCAAGGTTAAACTCATAGCGCCTCCAAGTAGTTTCCGTAACACATGTTCTTGGTACTCTAAAAGAACCAGATATAGTTTATAAAACACGTATGGTCTATATCTCGTTAATATATACTCTGCTTAGAACTTGCACCATGCGTACAACATTGACACACCGGGTATGTTCATTATCTCGTTGTATGCCAAGTTCTTAGAATATTTAGAAATACTAATTGAAAACAGATTAATGAATATTGCTTATTTGTCTTGAAAAGAAAAAATAGCGATTGTGATGCAATGCAATTTGCCATTCAAACTTAATTTATTGGTATTTTTTAAAAGGTGTTTATCCCCAAATATGTGTACAACTTCTTCTTGAAAAGACAATTCACCTGTCATCCAAGGTAAGTAAATGAATCTGGTTGGAGCAAGAATTAAACCTCTCTGCTTTACTCTACTTTCATGTGCTAAAATTTACGGACAAGACTTCGTTTGTTAATTTATTTCTGAGTTTAACCAATAGTTTGTTTAAGTAAATTTTAGCCTTAAATATCAATCAAGAAAAATGATTAACCACCATACCAAACAAAGTATAAAAGTATTTTAATTACTGATGAGTAATGTGGGAAAGTTTGGATCGATTTTTTAAATCGCAAACGATTCCAATCTTTAATAATTCAAGAAATATTTACTCACAGTATCATAGCTACAAGTAAACTGCTTAATTAGGTAAATATATGTAAATCAGGTACATGTATATTTATTTGAGCAATAACCAGAAACACATGTTCCTTTATTTTGGAGTTGTTATATGACACAATAGACCCTTTTCACAATAGGCCAACATTTTTAAGAGCGAGTCATGTGACTCGCAGAACTCCAGAACGAGGCTGAACGTGTAACGATTTACAATAGTCACACGCAACGTCGCATCTGATTTCAACCTTTCACTCTTTTGAACATTCGGCGATATAACGATTAAGATATGACATTGTCAGAATAAGTAATAAATTATGTACTTCACAGTTTGAGTGTTAATACATTTAAAAAGTCTTGATTAAAGTACTTGTTTTTCTTCATTTTTTCACACATTTGACACTCTTTGATAGAGCTTTTTTATCGCGCTTTTCGAATAAAGATCCGTCTTGTTTATTATGTGGTTTAATAGCCCCTGTGTTCAGCACAAACCCATAATCTCGTTATGATCAGAAACGGTGCCGACAAATACTAAATAACACCATTGTGTCATAAACCACCCGTGCGGTAGATGCCTGGTCATTGGACATCATTTATGATACCCCAATGTCTTTCGTGGTAGTAGTATTATGTAGTCATTTCTAAAACTAATGTAACGCCAAATACTCTAACTAAATATTTTATAGATCTTAGCAAGTTTTATTATAATAATAAGTGAACGCTGGACATTCGTCCTAGCCTATTTTTCACGCAGGCGGACATTCGTTCTAATGCTTTTGACAACCTGAACATTCGTGCGTTCTTTATTTTGACAATGCGGATAATGGTTCCTACATAATTTTGACTGCCCAGACAGTTGTTCCTTCGTTATTTTAACAGCCCGGAGATTCGGTCCTGAATATTTGCTATCCCGGTCATTATTATCACATTTATTTCAAAATAATATGACCCTCTTGGCATTTATTTGGTATTTTAATGTGTCGTTATTAAAATAGTTTGTTGTTTTTTGTTGTTCTCATATTTTGTGTAATACTTTATAATGTTGCATGTAAGACTTTATCGTGATCATAAGAATGATAACGTTAAATTTTTTTTCGAATATATCGACTTACAATGACATCTGAAATTTGCGAAACCTTGCAGAAACCGGGGCGTGAAAACTGTGTAGGAGCGAATATCCGATCTGTCAAAATAATGTTGAAACTATTGTCCGGGATGTCAAAATATCGTGGGAATCAATTTCCGGGTAGTTTTAACAACGTATGAACGAATGTCCGCCTTGTTAAAATTATCGTAGGAACGATTGTCCTTGTGAAAGAATGTTGCTTAATACCAATACGAAGAGTGTTCGTTAGTGTATAGTAGAACAAAATTAAAACAAGCTGTTTCGTTGACCACAACGGGTTGATATAATGTTTCCGAAAAATACAGACAAAAGAGATTTATTACATAAAGTGATATTTATGTATCACTCATAATCACGTTTAAAGAGAAATAAAGGTGCATGCACAGACAGTTCAGTTTGCTCCACGTTCGTATTTTTTCACCTGTATAAAATAATTTTTCAATATTGTCTTTCACTGTAAAAGAAAATTAATTCAAGTTAAAAAAAAGACAAAACATTTAAATAGTGTCATATGCTTTGAATTTTATATTGCGTTTTCTTATGATTGAGTCAACACACATCTTGCACGTTCGATCAATCATGAAAAGCAGTACAGACCAACAAACATACTTTTGAGAATTTAAGTTATATAATAACATTTTGTATTATACGACGTATGTATAGATTTGTTTTGTGCATTTATCAATGTTTATTCTTCAGACCACATTTGCTCTGATGATCGTGCGTATCTTAAAATTTAATAAAGATGACATAAAATGTACATACACGTTTACACTAGTGGTACTAAATACTATGGCTTTAAAACATGACTAAGGTGTAAGAATGTTTATTTTATGACCCCCCCCCCCCCATCAATTTATTGACTTAACAACACATGCATGTATGCATATGTTTGCCGTTATTGTAACCAGTGTCAGTACTCATGAAAATCCCTAATGTAATTAATAAAAACAAACTGGTTTATCATCAATATCCTCCGCCAAAGTTCTATACACGTTCAGCCTCGTTCTGAAATTCGACGCGTCACGTGATATCTAAAAATAGCAACAGCGGTAGCATTGTGAAACTGGTCTATTGCTAGCACACATTATCACAAAGGCTGTCAAAATATTGCACTTAAACTATTCATTGGATAGGTGCACATTAGGTGCATGCATTTCAATTAATTTCATTGTCTTTGTTGAGGGTCATGGATGATAAAAGCATTCATAAATTGGTATTCTGCCCCCCCTTTTCAGAATACCTGGCCGTGTTTAGTCATTTGATAGCATTCCATGATCATGAGCTGTCCAATCACATGGAAGGGTTTGGATTCATACCAGATGTATGTAGACCGTTACGAATATATAACCTATTTGCTTTCCAAAAATATGCGTACGGAATATTTACAATGGCCTATACTGTATTTTCTTGTTTAACAATTTTATAATCATCTCGGGTAACTGATCTGTTTAACTTTTCAATTATTTTAAATATAATAAATTAAGATGGTCGAAGGAATTAAATTCAAATGCATATCGCTTTTTGATTAACTGTTATATCTTGTTTGGTTTGCTAAACAGAAACGTGTGTTTTACGCGAGGCAATTTATTTGATATTTGGCGTGTAATATCATTCCTCTGGGGTCAAATGGCCTTGATATGTGCGTTATTTGTTTCCTTTATAAAGTATATAGTGGAAGTTCAAAAATCATCTCACAGACTACAAATGTGCCTGCGTAGGAGCCAAGATAATTGATCGTTTACATTATGTTTTTGTTCTGTTCAAAGCTTGTTCAAATAAGGCTCCTATGATAAGAACTGGCCGCGCCAGAGTGGGTTGTGGTGGGTGTCGCCCACTTGTGTATATTGAGATGTATAGTGTATATTGACCTGTATAACGTATATTGACATTTATAGCGTATATTGACATTTATACTGTATACACGATCTCCTCTGAAATCACACGACCCTGAGGTTTCGATATTTGGTATTAACATAATACAATGGTCTAAAGAAGCTTCTTCCTTCTAGTAGATTTTTTAATAATTGTATATTGTGATACACTTAAACAATTTCTTCTCCAACCTTATACATCTATAGTGTACTATTAATGAGTGAACTAAAGAAAGCGATCAACGGCAAACATAGGCCTTTTGTTTATTTTGCAGTTGTACGCTTTACCGTGGTTCTTGACAATGTTTGCACGTAAGTTAACTGGTCTTTTGGTGAATGCTTGAAACAATCATTCACATAAACATGTTTATTTTTGACTTTTAATGATGCGAAAATGAGTGTCGTATGTCAAAAGTCACAGCGACTATCAAGTCCTTCTCTTATGTGAACTAACTTAGAATCGGTGAATTATTGTTAAGCTTTCAGTGCTTGATTTTTAACTCAACCGAGACAGATGTTGAGATATTGTGTGTGACTGTTCGGAATCGTGTACCGTCAACAATCGGCTTACCAGTTTTAATGAAACTTCACAGGAATACTCGTTGATTGAACATCGTTCACAGAATCAATCGGTACGGTCCGCTGCTTATGTGGAAACTTTTTCAGAAAGCGCAAGGCTATGGGGTTTCATTTTTATGTGTTAAATCGTATAGAAGTCACCTTCACAGATTTGTCAGAATATGACTGAGGGTAAAAACTGGTCACGTTCAAAAGGTCAAACGATTTATTTAGACTTTTATAGTAATCTATGATTAAACATCGTCACTAAAATAATAAGTTTCAGAGGAAAATTACTTTGCATGCAACATCGTATTATGAATCTTAACAAAGTTTTTTTTCAAATCATGCCGCTTAGGGCAAAATTGTCTTCGAGCTGAGGTAACACGTTTTCCTTATGGGAATATAGTTAACCTTTTTAAAATCCTTTCCCAATATAAAGAAGTGAAACTCCAGCTGCTGGAGCAGTATTGCATTTCTTATTATACACAATTTTGTTGTCCGTTATTTAAGTGACCAAGTGCCAAACCAATACGACTCAGGACAATACGAAACAGATTTCACACAGTGTAACAAAATACTGGGGTCACCGTTTTGAAACGGTCAATTCAAAGCACGTGGGGTTCAAACCGGTTAAAGAGCGCTCAACCTCACACTTGGCCCAGCAACATTCATGGAACATGTAAGTGTACATAAAATTTAACATCATAGCATCGCAACTCAAATTGAACAATAATAAGAGGGAATTAAAATTTATTCAATTCGAAGGTTTGCTATGTTTTATGTTACTCCAAATCACATAAACGCTTTCTATAATGCCCTCTGGCGGGTTGCAGAAACTTGGCAAAAGCCCTGTATTTTTTTCATATCCATAAACTGGTCCACGCGCAGTTACTTCCCGTTTTCATTGGATTTAATGAAGTTATAATGAACTTTGTTAATAACTCCAGCCTTCGACGACTGTCCAAGCATAAATGGGGAACTGAATAAGAACCAGTTTCCACATGAATGCAGGGATAAAGGAAATGAATGGTTCAATCCTCTTTTCAAATTTTACCGTCTGCACTCTCTTGACAACAGCTTTATTTATTGGCAACGTCAATGAAGTTAAGGTTATTTACTCAACACTTTCAAAAGACTATGATGTAAATGTTAGTGTTTATGTAACTTCAACGTTCCTGCTATATGCTTGAAATACTTCACTGACAACATGTTGGCAGTATGAGTTTTTAGGAAATTTAGTTGGAACGAAATAAGAAAGACCTGTACGAAAGAAACATCAATGAAAACAATGACTTATTCTGACGATACATTTATCCGTCACGACAAGTAAATTCCAGAATAATTCCTCATTTCTTACTTTGCGCGGCTGCATTTAAACTTTGCATTAATCCACTTATAACTTAAAACACATTTTAAATCGAAAACTGCCTATCCGAAGGTTAAGCCTCGTCATATCTGATGATGACCGAGTGAGGCATATGTAAAACACAACCTAGAACTGTATGACGTCAATAAAATAATCGAATTATTCTGTCGATGTCGAATGTTATTCTGTCGATGTCGAATGAACAAGACATATTGTTGTCAATGTTATTTTAATTTATTTTGGTATGTGTGATTGGTTTATGCAATAATAGCGAAAATACAAATGTTCTCGGACATGATCATTTGCGGGCGCTCTCAAAATCCGTTCCTGCGCACTTGGTCATGCCCTCGAAAACATGTATTATCCCTATAGTGTTTCTCTAATAAGGTAGTTGCGGTTGTTCTCCTTGGTTCAACATAGACCCTGCTCTAAATTTGACTAGTTTTCCTTATATGTATTTAATGATGAATACTTAAATAATTGTTTCTTCTGAAACGATAAGACCCATACCGTTGGCATGTGGTATTTGACAACTTTTTTATTCTTAACCAGTAAGTCATAGATGTTTATAGGTAAGTGCATACTTATTGATTTAACAGTAGACTTACACTGGTATTTTTTAAAGTCAATGGCATTTATGGTCTAGTTTTCTCATGTATACCACTGTATAAAATGTATTTACCGTAACATTTGGCAAATTGTCTGGCTTTCATAGTTGTAAATAACTAAATATTTTCATTTTTACCTATGATTTACAGATGTTTTCCCCCTACATAAAGTCTACCATTTGTGGGATACACTGTTGCTGGGGAACTCCTCGTTTCCGCTCTGTGTTGGAGTTGCCATTCTGCAACAGTTTCACGATCGTCTGCTGTCATTTGGTTCTAACGAGTGTATATTGTTGTTTTCCGATATGCCATGAATGTTGTATGCTTGAACGGTTTTTAATAAAGACCATTTTTAAATATACCTTAGTGACATGGGCAAAACGATACAAAATGTTCTGCATTTGTTGTAATAAATTTTTTATAACTATTGCTGCTTATTTGTTTGTGTTTTTTTCCACATGTACCATTCAGTGTTTTAACGAACACATTCGTGACGTTTGACTGGCATATATTTCAGAGCTCGACATTCAGAAGTGTGTAAAAAACTCATTAAGATTTTCTGCAGGACAACCATGAGCGCTACCTATCGCCAACATGCCCGACCTGTTGCGAAAAAAGCCGAGGAAACGCCTATTGCTCACGTGACTACAACGATCAGGCTTCAAATGAGTTGGTAAACATGTTTTTTTATGTTTTAAACTAAGCTTGTAATATTGAAAAGGGGTATGATCAACGATACACGGGATGCAATAGACATGTTAGAATGGATTGCTCAAAGGTTCCAAAAGTAGAAAAAGGTGTTGGTTTATGACATGACATGATCGTATTTTATTCAAAATGTTCTGGTCTTTAAAGAACACTCACCAAGAATCGGTTCTTTAAAAACAGAGGTACTTAAGTTAAAACATTTAGCCTGAATAGTTTTATAAAGAAATGCAACAGACCATTGAGCCCCGACCCTTAGCTTAAAGTTGGCCGAGTGAAACTAATATAATTACACATGCGAAACGAAAATGTTAAGTATTGTGCCATCGGGTTCTTTTGAAAGACCAATTGAGTGATGTATATTGATGTTTTTACACATAATCATTTTGAAGCTCATCTTATGTTCTTCAGTCGATGGAACCATTGTCGTTGGATGAATTGAAGTCGGAGAAATGCCCGCGGAGAACTTGCTGGAACTGGGTGACTACCTTAGTAACGGCGCTCAACGAAGCCCCACGAAGACCACTACTAACGTGAAACCAATGCTGCTGGTCATAGATGTGAGGAGTCCGGACGAGTATCCTTTCAGTAATGTTATAACACGAGTCCTTTATTGTTTGGCAATAAATTAAACTTTTCAATAATGTGTTAGCCGGTGATGCCTTTATTGTTAATAGACATGAACATGTAAGTTCTATGCATTAATACATTGTTATTATTCGTGCAAAGCTTTTATGAACCTAACCATATGATTGCATTCGTTACAAGAATTGATGCTTAAAGAAGGTGCGTAATTTTCAGTTAACGCTTTAGATTGCATTGGGTAATTTCCTTCCGGCGTTAAAGGAAACTGAAATTAAATGATTATAAAGTGCTCTTTTTTATCAATGTGCCATAGATGAAGTTTATATTAAAATCACCCAAAATATCAATATAAAGAAGTGAAACTCCAGCTGCTGGAGCAGTATTAAGTTTTCATTAAAAACAATTAGTTGGTCCTTTATTTAAGGCAAGTGACCGATTGCCCAAACAGTACAAAACAGCACAATACAGCACAATACAAACCAACATAAACACAAAATATGAATAAAGCTGGGGTCACCGCCTTGGAACGGTCAATGCAAAGCATTGGGGGTTTAAACCTGGTTATAGAGCGCTCAACCTCACACTTGGCCCAGCAATATTCATAATACATTTAAGTGTAAATAAAATTTAACGTCATAGCATTGTAACTCAAATTAAACAATAATAAAAGGGAATTAAAACGCATTCAATTTAATTACTATTTAATTAACACTCGCACTGTTTGACAATGCCTGGTAATACAGTGTAAAAATGTTTACATTGGTTATGTGTTTTGATCAGTTTAAGATAATATTATCATTTCATGAGTGGCTATATGTAAACATTTTCGCGCGTGGCAAAGTATTATATTTGCATAAACCGTTTTCGTAGGCGACCCCAGTTTAAATCATTTTATATTTGCTTTTGAAGCAATTGCACTTTGTTGCATGATCAATAGTTTGCTTGCCTTATACAGTTGAAACAAAGGTTCTTAATTAAAAAATGACTTTTGTTAAGTTTAAGAGTTCATTTTTATTTTATTGTATTGGATGATTCAGCTCATATATGTAATTTTAAAGCCATACCTTTAAAACACCATTTGAAACGTATACTTGATATTCGAAAACATGTGCAATTGATTGTCGTACATTCAATGGCTGTGATTTACGATGTATGTTAACTGAAACCAATCAAATGTAATGCGCGGTATTTTATTTATTACACCTTGGTTGATGTACTACTAAGATAAAAACGCTATAACTTTATTACCTGTTAAAACATAATTTGAAGATGTTTTATTTGTTGTTAAATTTTTTAAATTTTGCAAATAGCATTCGTCAGCTAACGTTATTTGTGTACGTACGTATACTAAGTAAAATGTTAAATCCTTACCGTGTATACTTAAAGAAAAGTTATTACTTTTATTTTTAAAAATTCAAGCTGATAAACGAGTTAAGGAATATATTGACGTATAAGCTTTTGAGATCGAGCAAACTTTAGATTGTATACAATTTACTGGGACAACAACCCACTCTTAACATCTGCAACCGCTCTCGTTTTTTTTTCCAATTTGTATAATTTTTATAAAGTTTCAACTTTATCAAGCTGATTCATTAAGGAATATATTGACGGCCTAAGGAATTTCTTAAACTGCGAATTAAAATTCCGACGAGGAACGATGCCCGGAAGTATCAACATTCCATTTTAGTCCGCATTCTCACCTGAAGGTGATTTTGTACCATGTGCAGCTGTGGCGACAGTTAAACAGAACAGAGGTGAAGTGATGGTCGTGGCGGGCTTTAGGGGCAGAAATGATTCTAATGTAAGTCAATCTATGAGTTTCTGTCCCTTTGATGTCGTATCCTACATATTGTCAGTTGAAGTGTACAGAAGGAGCTCTGCAGTTAGCATTTCAAACTTGTCTGGTCCGTTTTTTACGAGAAACTCCGGCTAAAACATATTTTATTTGCATTATACAGCTCCAAATCTGCAATTTATCCTTTAAACAATGAAAAGGTGTACTTAAATCATCGTGTTTGGTTGCATTTTCCGTTAATTTGATTGAAGTTATTGGCATTGGAAACATTTATTGCTTTTGTAAAATTTAAATATAATTTCCTACGCTTTATAGTATTAAGGAAAACTAGTGCGTGACATTGTTATTGATTATTTTCAAAATGGCCCAAAGGTTGTTTATCGAATTTATTTTAGTTGAATTTGATTTATATGAAACTGTAATAAAAAAAAGGAGTGTGTGACATATTTTTGATTTTATAAACCTTTATTCTCTTCCTTTATACGATGATGAAAATTATATACATTTTTGTCTCTGTAAATTACAAAATGGCGGACAGTGTGTTGCACAATTTTCCATTGATCAGATTCAAGGAAACCGACTCACAGCATTCTCTAAAATATTTATACTTCTCCAACTACTGCGTCGTTAGGACATGTCGCGCGCACAAATCGACATGGCAACCTTTAAGTTCGAGGTCATATTTTTACATCGAATGACACAATTAAGCACTAAGTGTCAAACCTCTACACCTGTGTGAAAGCGGCATACATATTGTTTCATAAATCACATTCGGCATAGTCCTTAATATAAACGAAGTGAACTTCAAATCAAAGTAATGTCTCGTTGCCAAATTGTGTGCTAAAATGAACTTTGTTTCTTTTTTAGTTTGCCAACGAGCGTGTACGCCTTGGGTATACACGTGTGTGTACGCTGCATAAAGGCATCGATGTGCTTCGACAAACTGGCATTCTCACCGTGCCACCGGCTGATTTGTGAGCAGTGGAAGACAAAGCATCAGCCCATACATTGGTTCTTCTAAGTCATATGCGTATGAATGTATGTAATATAAACAATTTGGAGTTGTTATACGGCTGCAGTGTTCGATACCCATGCACTATTTTTCATATACTTAAACATCCATTTTCCTGATCAGACATTATCAGCAGCAAGAAAAAAAACGTATAAACAATTCAATCTGTTCTATTTGACTTTGGTAAATGGCTTTTTGTAAATAATGTACTATGGTATTAGTAGAGTTATACTCTTACCTTCGACATAAGAACCTCTATAAATGTGCAACATTAAAGTTTGACAACGTTTGAAAAATCACAACAAATAAACTGCATGGGGATTCATTTTTGCATTATAATTTTTTATATGGCGTTACATTTATGACCGCGTTTATGAATTTAAGATTGTTCAAGCATAAATAGTAGTAAACCTCTTTCAACTTAATGTATATTTAGTATTTTATATGTATATGAACGCATGACACGATGTTTATGTATATGTATATTGACTTGTATTCTTCAGGTCGTTCACGGTATAACTTAATCATGTGCAATAAAACTATGTTCAAGTTGTTTATTAAACGTGTTTACATTTAGTCCAACTTCGTTATGCTGATTACATATCCATGACGATTCCAGAAGCTTCTTTTGTTTTAATAAAAACAGTCATGTGGGTATTTTCATTAAATGTCGTGTTGGGTTAACATGTTGACAGGATTTGTAATGTGTGATGGGCGTTTCGACGATGCTTCAATTATAACTGAACCTCTTGTCCATGGCTTCATTGTGTCCAATTTTGAATTTACGTATTTATATATCCGCAGCGGTTAAAATAAGGTGTTTCTTTATTTACTCGGGGAATCTAGTTACAGTAAATATCAAAGACGATATGTACTGTGTGAGTCCGTGGCTATTTAAAAATAAATTTTGCCTTTATTCGTTTTTGTATTACTTTTTTATGCAAAATATTCAATGCACATTTAATGGAAAATGTATGAAAACATTGACTATGGTCAAACTCTCATAAAATATATATGTACATCGATATGGTTACGAAAAATGCTATTTTATACATATTGTATATTCGAAAACAATTGTAATCATCAAAATGAATGGAAAAAAAATATTAAAAAACGATGATCTTGTTTTCCGTTAACCGCTCTGGTATTTCCGCCACCTAGTTTGGCGGTGACATCATTTTTGCACATCGCGCATAAAACGGAAACTCGTCTGTTGGTAGTATGGATCGGAGCCTGAACACTTCGCGCTAAACGTCAAATTTGACATTCAAATCGTGCTATTTTGTTTTTTGTCCGTTTAGTGGCATTAAAAGAGTTTGATTAAATTAGTTGTTTGCATGACAAACGTAATTCGACATGGTTCAGTGTGTTGGTTTCGTTTTATTGAGCATCCGGACAAAACTTCGAACTACACGGACCGGATTTCATTACTTAAAATGCTGTTTATATGTTCTTACATTGCGAGACAATATTCTAAATGTATTAATTTAACTTGAAATACGGAAACGTATTATTGTTATGCCTTTGTTAAGCTCACATATACGGATTATTTCAAATGCCACTATTTTTCATTCACATATACGCATCGATGGTTTGGTAACAAAAACACGTTATTTGAACCCATCGCTAATTATCAAGAAATATTAGGTGAATCAGCATAACAGCTATAACAAAGGACAAATACCTTTCAACTTATAAATAACTTAAGTTATGGTCTGCGTTACCATAAAATTTTAAAGTGTTTAAAATAGTATGTGTGTTTATCAATTATATTTCCTTAGCTTATAAGAAATTATGAGAGAATAAAAAATAACTATGTAGACTTTGCTATATAGATATGTAACCCAAATACTTTACTCTTTTCTTCACATACTAGATACAGACAATTGTTTAAACTGCAATTATAATAATATGAATACAATTAATATTGTTTGCTAACACTTTTTAGTCTATTATATTGAAATATTCATAATAAAATATTAAATGCTAATGGTTTTGTGCATGGATCATACTTTTTGGTATTTATTCTATTAACACTAAACAGCTTTGCATTTTTCAGTATTGATAATTATCTGGATTAAATTTAAGGTCACACACAGAATGATTGCAGTCGTATTTTCTTAACTTTCGCACATATCTAGCAAAAAGCGAATTTCAAATTGACACAAATTATCAGTGCTGTGTTTTATTCTAGATGGGGTCATGTACTTTATTGTTATTTGGGTGTTGAACTGTGTCTTATCGGCGGATATATCTCAAGTTGATTATGACAGCCTCAGTGTAGTATAAGTATGATATTAGACCTCCCCCAATCAAATCAACTTTGTATTATGAACATTGATCGCGATCAGACTAGGGCTTAGCACAAGGGTGCAGAACCCGGTCACACCAAGGTCCCACCCTGCCCCCTTTTATCTGCACATGCCCTTATTTTGATTTCATCATATTGTTATAACGGAAGTTGTATTTGAAGTTTCAATAAATTCATTCACAATTATATCAAGTATATGTTCTATGTCGATGAACCACGAAAGGGTTTTTAAAAGCATAGCATTTCACCTCCAAGCTTTTTTATATAGAAAGAAAGGTTACCTTAATAAAAATCTTAGAAGTTATTGGGTATGGCTCTAATCCAATGTCGCTTTGACTATGCATATTTCATTTCGTCTTTAAATCTTCCATAAAGGGACCTTTTCACAGATTTTGGCACATATTGAAGTTTGTCATTAAATGGAAAAAATAGATTTTTGTTAATTTACCGAAACGTGAAAAGGTCACATTAACCGATTAAAACCAACTGTAAACCACTGCACTAGTTACCCGTAAGCAAGCGTGCGGATCAAATCAGTCTTTAATTTTCTAAAAAAATTAAGAAGGCCTTGCCTCAGAAATCTTGGCTGAGCTATTTATTTTTTAAAGTCTATTCACACATATAGAACAATATTAAGCCAGAACGGTGCTTTTGTCGTCCCAACAAGTGTAAATTCACAAATGCACAATCGAAATGTGTAACAAATTGAAGTCGTTCTTGTATTGCAGGTTTCGTTGTTATTTGTAACATTGTTTAAATTAAATATGAACTGCAATCAACCTGACAGATCAGATTGTTTCCTCGCTCTATTGTACATTGATAAAATACGTTGCTAAAATAGTTTCGTATTAGAAAGTTATAATTTAAAAAGTCATAAACAGTATGTGTGGCACAATACAGCAATATCACTAAGTAAACGGAAATCTGAGTGACTTAATGTATATATGCATTATAATATTTTGCATGCCTCATGTAAATAGAGCAGAAGCTGTCAATGTAATTTTACCGAAATCAGCCAATTCAAAAACTCCGGAAACGATATCTTTCCATTACCATCCTGATCAATTGATTTGAATGCGGATTGAACGTCAATATTGCGACCATGTTCGAACAACAAACCTTTCAACTCTTCAAAACTGATATACTGACTTCCATCTTTGTCATATTTTTTTAACATATCCACTGCTTTGCAAACCGCATAAAAACGCGACTTTTCGTTCACCATTTTAAATCGCTCGTTGCTCCGGAGCCAGTCGCTTAATTCGTCGGGACTGATTTTGGCATTGCCATCTCTGTCCAATAGATGGAAATACACTTCCACTTGGCGAGTGGTCAAGCCAAGGTCGTCTTCCAGTAAACTTGAAAGCTCCTTCCGGTCAAGAAAGCCGCTGTTGTCCTTGTCGTACTTTTGGAAAAGGCTCTTAATAACGATATCTGGTGTTTTGGGGTCAAAATAGGACTTCGCCATTGTCGCATTAACGTCTGCAAAATAACATAATACCCACTTTATTCATGAAATCTTGAAATTAAAACGTATCAAGCATACTATTGTGTTCAAAGGCATATTTAAAGTAGACCACTGACACACTTTCAATGGACAGCACCATATGTACAATCTATACAATTTTAATCAGAAATAGCGATCCCACATGTTTCTCTTTACTACGAACGACGGAAGAGCATTTAATAACAACGTGTTATGATAAAACTGGTAATAAACGACTCTCTCTGTGTTAAATCAGTTTCGCGTCTTAAATACGTGTCAGTAAATGTGTTATAGAGCGAAACAAACTACAGACGCACACGCAAATTCACCTTTTTTAATTTTTACAATACACCAGCTTGTTTGTTTAATTTAAAGCGTAATTCGTATCTTACACATTTAAAATTGTAATTATACTCTTCGAAAAGATATCGGAATGTTTCAAACTATTCTGGTAATGTAGCAAAGCAAGCGAATATTATGCTACTTTTTACATCAATAATGCTCAGCAAAATTGGTTCTGATTTAGTAAGTATCAGTTTTCAGACCTTTTCACACATTTTGGCATGTATTGACGTTTGTCATTAAATGAGTTATATTGATAAATGTAAACATTGGATCTAAAAAGCTCCAGTAGAAACAATACTAAAATTAAAGAAAGAAAAAAGTAACCCTCAACTGGGCTCGAACCACTGACCCCTGGACCACACTGGGCTCGAACCACTGACCCCTGAACCACACTGGGCTCGAACCACTGACCCCTGAACCACACTGGGCTCGAACCACTGACCCCTGAACCACACTGGGCTCGAACCACTGACCCCTGAACCACACTGGGCTCGAACCACTGACCCCTGAACCACACTGGGCTCGAACCACTGACCCCTGGAGTAAACAACTAATGCTAAGACCACTCGTACAACGAATAATGTACTTCATTCTTTATATAAGCAACACTCTTAGTGTCACAAAATATAAAGACAACGACAGAACTCTCCAAGCTATTCAATTGTTTCGCGTTGCAACGCGTTTCATTTTTCAGGTTTTTAAATCGTCAAAAGATGCATATAATGGATATTTCGAGCAGTGTAAATGTTCAGTATTACTGTGTTCTCGAAAATGTTATAACTACAACGAACATTTGCGAATCGAAAATATTTTTTAATATTGTCATTTTACTGAAACGTAAAAGATCCATTGAAGCACACAGGGTTCACATTTTAGCAACACATTTCTTTTCACATAGTACTATGCAATTTCAATATTTCACATTTGAAGACACAATTCTTATGGCAATCCAGGACGCCGGGGTCGTAGTGAAAAGGCATGTAGACGGCTGCAACTCAGAGTTGCACACCTTACTACGACTACTTTGAACCTTTTAAAAATAAGGGATGTGCTCTGCAAAATGGCGGTTTAATGCATGTGCGTATAGTGTAGTCCCAGAGTAGCCTGCACTGTCCGAATAGGCTTATCAGGGACGACACTTTCCGCTTTTATGATATTTTTCGTTTAAAGACACTCTTCTTAGCGAAAATCATGATTAGGCGGAAAGTGTCGTCCCTGATTAGCCTTTGCGGACTGCAAAGGCTATTTTGGGCGACACTCTACACACATGCATCTAACCCTCTTTTCACAGAGCAATGCTCATATGTATTCGGCAGTATAGCCCAGCGTTGGTAGGTGCTACTAGGTTCAGCTGACGCCTGAGATAGAAAGACAAATTATTAAGGCATATGTCTGCCTCCACTACATGATGCAAATGCGATTACACACACTACAGACGCAACGCTCGACAATAAAGTGGTGTTATTGGTTCGTGGACGTGGACATACTTGCCGTAGGACACGCAACAGGTGAAGCCAATACATCATTGCAGCGAAGAAACGGCGTGAATATCTGTAGCTTTACTTTAACTCAGTCGAGGGATCAGTTCATTTGTAGGACACTATGATATAAACATAAACGCGCACAAATAGTTTACGAAAGAAGTTTCTGCAACTCAGTTCGATTAAAGATTCGCAATTTTATTAATATGTTTTAATGAAAGATTTTTTTTTATACAAAAAACGCATCAGATGAGTTTGTTTTAAACAGTAACATTTTTGTTTGTCAACTGAAATCTTCAGATATACGCTGGAATCATCATCACCACGATCATCATCATCATCATCATCATCATCATCATCATCATCATCATCATCATCATCATCATCATCATCATCATCATCATCATCATCATCATCATCATCATCATCATCATCATCATCATCATCATCATCATCATCATCATCATCATCATCAGCAGCAGCAGCAGCAGCAGCAGCAGCAGCAGCATCATCATCATCATCATCATCATCATCATCATCACCATCATCATCATCATCATCATCATCATCATCATCATCATCATCATCATCATCATCATCATCATCATCATCATCATCATCATCATCATCATCATCATCATCATCATCATCATCATCATCATCATCATCATCATCATCATCATCATCATCATCATCATCATCATCATCACCACCACCACCACCATCACCACCATCACCGTCATCATCATCATCATCATCATCATCATCATAAAATTGAAACAAGTTCGAATAAGAATAATGAAAGTTGAAAACATACATGCGCTTTTGCAAGTATTCAGAAAAAATCCGAATAGAAACAAAGTAGTCGTTTGTAGTGAGTACATTCTGATAATAGTGCATTGTGCACTAGCGTTATTTACAATTTAATGTATATTTATCAACCAAAATCTTAACAGACGTCAACATTCTATATAAATTAAACGCACACAGTAACATCTTGGTAGAAATATGCTGTCTTACAATATAATAACAAATGATATGTAAATTAGCTGTGAAGTCAGATTGACAAATATGAGTTACAGCGGAAACGTATTCTTTAAAGCGTAAACCGGATACTGTTTTTATGCCTCATTCCGATGTTTCAATTTCTAAGAAAGAATCTTTATTATCCTGTATGATATAAAATCAGTTGAGTGTTTACTAAACCAGTCATCAAGCTAATTACCTCTCGACTGTCGTATTGTCCACTATGAGTACTTTAAGTACTCTGCTCAATTATTATACACTCTTATTAATGAGTTATACAATATATTTCGTAAGAGGTTATAAATGAATGAAGTCCTTAGTAACTTTTATTGTGAGTTCCAAAATCAAAAATATTTTTTTACAGTTCTTGACTTGAAATTCACGAGAAACACAATTATATTCAATAGACGAATAACACCGAATAAGAGACTTTCACTTCCGTTTCAGTGAAAGGAAAAGCGGTAGTAGATCATGAGTTCACCGAAACTTTAACCTAAATTATCAAACATATTTGAACAAGTAAAAAACTGTCTTGGCAACCAAAGTACAGTTGAGGCGTTATTAAGTAATGTTTATGGCTTATATTACATTCAACTCATCGAAAAGTAAACTTTAAGTGCATATAAAGAATTCTCAGGAATCCTTCCGAAATAAATCTAAGTCCTGGTGGGATATAACTGAAGATGCATTATACAACGAAACAAGCTAAAGTGAAGATTTTTAAATGCACCGTACAAAACGCGAAAATCTCCAAGTTTAACAGCTGTGTCGGAAGCAACAAAGACTATATGGATCGAGAGATCAACAGTCATACACAAATGCGATACATCAGCAAATGAAACTACAGGCACAGAGGATCCTAATATTTTTGTAGAGCATGAAAGTATTAGGAACAACACAAGGCTCGTTCATGCTGAGTGAAACGCTAGTCGAAAACGGCAATATTGTAAACGCATAACTCATTGTGTGTCCTTAAAACATGGAAGGCTGACTTTAAAATTGTTTTAAAATTAGCAAAATAATGAAAAATATTTAGCTTTGAAGAACACACGTTTAGCGACCGTTGGGATCAACGCGACTGCGATGGCCTTGATGGTTCTACGCCGTTCCTAGCGTAATAGCTGCGATCTGTATTCAGACCGATTGTCGATATTTCGGACAGTGTTGTCGTCAGAGCGACGTCATTAACGTCACAATTCAGGCGAGACTACAACTAAAGCAGCTGTCAATGTTTCTCTGGAACGTTGCATTGAATGGCTTCAAAATTGTTATTAAACGAACAACAGTGTACTCAACGGGCTCAAATATCGTGTTTTCCTCATAGATTTCTGTTTTCCGCATAGATTTCATAAGCCCGACAATGCGTTTAGTCATTCGTAAAGTCACTAGTATAACATGAGAACTTTTAACCTTGAAATACCTATAGGGACCGTGATGATCTCGAAATACAAAACTGGTTCATTATTTTAAAATAGTGAAGCTAAATATATTTCAATTTTAAATATTGTTCAGTACAGTAAAACGCTATATATTTGCACCTTGTATGATTTGGCATGGGTATATGTTTGAACAATATAATTTAAGAATTTGCATGATCAATCGAATAATATGTTTGTTGACTTTTGATAGCATGCGATTAATATCAGATTCCTTCAAAATGGTGTGATACCTACACCTTTTAGACTCGTCTGATATCAGATGATCACAAACGTCACCAACCATATGTTCTCTATGTATATGTTTCAATACAAATATTTTGTTCATGCTTTATTAAAAATAAATTAAAGCATAATTTAAATATTTAAGATGCTCTAAGCTATGTATCTTTCCCGTTGTGAAAAATCCAATCCATGTTCTTATTATTTAAAAAACATTGATCTTGATCTTACATTTTGGGAAAAGGGATTAAGCGTAATCTGCAAAAGCCGTTTCCAGCCATAGTTTTACAACTAACTTTTAAGTATAATATTTGCTTCTATGCAAGGTACACAGGCCTTACAGGCAACATGAAGTTACCGAATCGCCTACATTTTTGGCAATATGTTTTATGTGTCCGATTAATGATACATTTAAAATTTGCGCAATATATAATACGTTGATATACTTATGATGATATACGTATTTAGCTTTTCCATTGACGTAAAGCCTTTATGGATTTTCTACGGATACAGGTTTTGCGAGCGACGCCTTGTGATAATACAGTGTACAATTACCCCATAAATGAAGTAATTTACAGATCTAAATTTGACCTTTGAACAGGAAACTCAGATCTTGCATCCAATAGGCCATCTCTAAATTAAGCTTTTTTCCAGGCGATTTGAATACAGCGGTAACTCTGTGAACAATTAAAATTACCACAACGCTGGAAATTTTAACAAGCGGTTGCTGTGATCCCAATTTTGTCTTAATTGAAAAACGACAAATCGAATCACGCTGTTAGCGCATAGGGGCTTAGACATGACGTCATGTCATGATGTACATTTATGATAGGTTATTTAAAAATAGTTTGATGAATGAAGTTGCAATCGGAAAAACTGTATTATGCCCACACTTTGAAATTCTTGTATGTGTGAACTTGACGATTGTGGAAGATATATATTACCCGGAAAACAGTCCGGAATGCTGTTGTATGTCCAAAGCTGAAATTTGAACCAAAAGCGTTAAATGACGTTTGATCTTTGTGCACGGGTCATGCAAGCGTTTCGAAATCTATACATGGAGTTTATTGGTGTTAGCATATTGCAAGATTTGCCGGAGCGGATTTGTATTTCGCTTTTGTATTTATTTAAGTCCATGATTACTGATTAAGTTGCAATGCCGAGTTGCAGTGAAGAACGCACGATTCACGCAATAACATATACTTAACCATTGCGACATCTATATCGAATTTCATGAGAGAAGATTCGACAAAAACAAACAAACCACATTTTGGAGGGTCCCACGTATAATATGGCAAATCTTTTCTGGTTTATTGCCATGATGTATGAAATAAAATCTTAGAATATTAATTACACGACGCATATCTTTCAAATCATATTACAACTTTATAATATCTCACTTACACAGTATATCCATAAAAAGAAAGACAGCACGAATTCTGTCTGTTCTTTTCTGTTAATAAGATATCGAATTAAGAATGGAACATAATAACTATAGCACTTGTATTGTGAAGACCCAATGTGGACTCAGGTCGCCGTGGTGTAATATATGGTATCCGCCTAGCGACCGGGAGGTCCCGGATTAGATCCCCGTGAGGGAGCGTTCGTAAGATCTCCCCCAAAGACACCAAGCACTTGTTCTAGGCCGAGGAAATGGACTTGAGATCGTTACAATAAGCCTGAGGCTTAAGATGCATTCGAGTTTTAATAAAAACGTTAAAACTAAACCGGGACTTGTCGTAATCTGTTTTTTGATAAAGGCGTAATTATCAAGAATTTTGTCAAAACAATACAAACGCATACATAGTTGTTTTAAAGGCAAATGATTTTATTTTCATACATACAATACAGCATACAAAGCATAGCTCTCTCTTATATCATGATGTAGGTTTACAAAGATGTGCATCGTTTTACAGTAATGTACATTACACACGTTATCCAAAAATGCGATAATCATTCAAATAGCCAAAAACGTATTTACTATAGCTTCATATCAATTATGGAAAAGGAATATTGAATTATATGGGGTCAAACATGTTAAAAGACGATACTGAAAAATAAAGATGACTTTAATTTTTAAATATACAGAATTTTGCAAATTTTAAGACAAAATACTGATATAAAAACAAACACAAAAATGCAGAAAAGATCATTTAGGATTGTTTGCAAAACGAATAAATCATAAACAACTACATTTGTCATATATTCGACTAAAATATTAATATTAATATACGTTATTGAAACTATATTCCTGCAAAAATAACTAATATGTATTCTAATCGCGTTTAAAAAAAATCTTTACACATGCATGGTTCGCTCTATAATTATGTTCACTTATGTCTATTTCAATATATTTCTAAAAACATTCATGCGTAATAACACATTCATTTATTTTTCGAAGCGAAACTATCATGCTTCATGCTATTATAGTATGGTTATTACGAATTTGAAAATGTGTTTGACAAAAAACAACATCATTCATTATGATACACCACAAAACTCACGAAAATAAGCTTAAGACTGAAATCAGGGTGTTATTTAAAAACAAATCGTAATCAGGAGAATGATGGGAACAAAGTTTTCGAGACATGGTTGCTTTGTAAGATTGCTACCATTTCATTTTAAATTAATGTTCATCAACAAATAAATAAAACATCTATCATTTGCTCAAACACTTACTTGTTTTTATGGCAGAAGAAAAGCTGCCAGCAAACGACGGATACACTGCTTACTAGAACATAACATACATTTTAAAAGAACTAAAATTTTGTTCAACCAAAATATACGAATTCTGTAAGAAATGCAAAATAACACAAGAAATGCAAAACTTTAATACAACAAACATAGTGAAAAGCCAACGATCCTTAAAGGCTCATGGATAAAATAATCATTCCTTTTGAGGCATGGAAATTGCGAAACTATTGCACTGTGTATATTGAGAAGCTACTGTGTTTTGTTATATAAACTGTAATAAAATGTTTGGAATCATTGTTAAAAATACGCAAACTATTCGTCTATCTAAAACAGGCCTCTTGGAGTGTTACAAACAACCGCATAACGTAAGTTAACAATAATAATAATGAGTAACACAATACATTGCAAATATTTCAAAGTCGATTCATCCAATTAGACATAAAGCTTTACAATATAATACAATATCATGGTTGCACTATTCAAATAGGAGAAAAACTATACATTATCATACACTTTAATGGCTAACATATTCAATATAAAGAAGTGAAACTCAAGCTGATGTAGCAGTATTGCATTCTTTTTATATACAATTTAATGTGTTGGTCCTTTATTTTAAACAATTGACCAAATGCCAAAACAGAACGAAACAGCACAATACGAAACAACATACACACATAGAAGAATAAAGCTTGGGTCAACGCCTTGGAACTGTCAATGCAAAGCCAAGGGGGTATAAACCGGTTTAAATAGGAAAACAGCTATATAATATAAAACAGTTTAATAACTGCAACATTCAAATAGGAAACCATATAATACACTTTAGGGGCTAGATTATTCGAACTGACATAACATAACAGTACATATTTCACATCACAAGTAAAATTACGGTCAAAAACTAACATTCTTTCTTCAGAAATACACTTGAAACGAAATGTAATGTAGATTTTAACATTGTATAACATAACTTTACAGTCATACATTATATTTTCGCCTCACAAATAAACATGGTTAAATAGTTAAGATAAAGAAATATAAAGAAACAATAACATCGCATTTTGAAATTTCTGTGTTTATAACAATAATAATTTTAAAAACAAACTTTTGTTTATTTCTGGTGCAAAACGAACATCACAAAATTGTTGTGATTTGTTTTCTTCTATAATATATATAATATAACAGTTAGTGCTTTCGTAAGATTATTATTGTAAGAATGACACAGATCATGATGCATTTTTTTGCGAAATGATAAACGAAATCCGCAAATAACGTAAAACTCTTAAGCAGCTTTAACAGCTACCACTCGTCGTATCTTACTATGTTTAATTAAACAAACCCTAGAATTTTGTTAAAATTCTCGAAGAAGCTCGCTAATTGCATATACAAATGTTCATAAACTCATGATAGAAAATGTATTGACAAATTAGAATTGACTAAAGGCGAATGTATTCGTGCCGAGCAAATTAACATGTTTGGCATTATCACCAGATTTTTTAATCGTACAGATTCCTCAAAATAACCGATCTTTATATTTTAGACAACAAACTTGATAATTTGTCACCCTCCCATAAGAATACAAACGAACGAATACTATAAACACAAATAGACGGCATAAAATATAATTACGTCCTTCTTTTCAGCATTACAGCTTTATCCAGGAAATGCTCTAATCAAGCAGTTTAATTCTCGGACGTTTATTTTTTTTAAAGCATGCCTAATGATGGGTGTAAGTATTTACATTTGCAAAACTAACATGTAAATTTGCGTTAAGGTGTTTAACAATTTGAAATCACAGAACTCAAGCTATATAAAATGCCTTTTTCGACATAATAATAGGTTTACTCTATTTGGCTACAAAATAGAACTCTTCGTTTACGTATTCGTTGTTTTCTCTCCTTGACTGTAATTATCCTAAATTACGAAGTCTGAGGAATTGATCACCTTGTTGTCGTTATTTTTCTCCTCTTTTGCCTCTGCGTTATGTGTCTCCACTTGCATGTCGTACTTTCGCACTGTATCAACTACAAAATTTGATAATGTAGTCATGGGCGTCATCGAGCATCAGTTCAAAATGAATCAACTGTTTTCATTAAATTTGGGAAATAAAATATACCACAACTGTCATTGAATGCGTTTAAGAATTTAATTTTACTAAAACTAATTTGGTACTGGAATGATATAAAGCACTCACCTTGGGGACTATTCGATGACTGAAGTTGATTCCTGAACATTAGAAAATGCAGTAATCATTAAATTGTAAACTATATACATTAATAAACTGTTATCGATAACGAATATTTGAATACAATTGTTAACTATTTTATATTCAAACTCCGATTTGAACAATCATAAATAAGCGTGTTACGTAGGTACTTACGATTGAATGGCATTCTGGGAACTCTTCCCTGTATTTGGAACAAAAAGAATGATTTTTCTTAACTATATTAAACAATGTTTATTAATTATAGGCATAACGGAAAATGATGCTTACTAAATACAGTGGCTGGTCAAAAGTAATAATGTGATGTTACACCAAGTTTAGGAAAAACAAGGAACCCAGGAGAGATTGTCCACTATTAATTTATGTAACAATCAACTATAAAATACACGATACTACGTGCAATACAAACATGTACAGAAAACACGGGTTAACAATTTGGTTACGTCAATTGAAAAGTCAGTCCGAAACTTTCGGGATTTAAATCGATGTATTGTTAAACACACAAAAACACTGAGCTCCATATTAACCACAAACACACACGTGTTAAAAAACAATATTATTATCTTAGATTTGAAGCCTTTAAGGGTTACAACACATCATTCATGTTAATACATGTGTTGCTGTTTTATTACACTGTGACACAAAACTGTGTTTGTTGTATTAAGTGAACGAATTGCGTGAACCGCCATATACACCACTTAACAAATGATCTTAAGCATGTAGCATTTAAGAAATGACATTTGGTTTTAATTTTACTACAAATAACTTGTTACTGGAATGATACCAAGCACTCACCTTCACCTTGGGGATTATTCGATGGTTGAAGTTGATTCCTGAACATGACAAAATGCGGTTATCATGATATTGTAAACTATAAACTGTTATCGATAATGAATATTTTAATACAAATATAAACCATTTTGTACTCAAACTCCAATTTGAACAAACATAAATAAGCGTTTACGTAGGTACTTACAGTTGAACGGCATTCAGAGCCCTCCTCTCTGTATTTGGAATAAAAAGAATGATTTTTCTTAACTTTATAAAATATGTTTATTAATTATAGGCATACATGAAATTGTTTCTTACTAAAACAATAGCGGGTCAAAAGTGATAATGTATTGTTACACCAAGTTTAAAATAGAACAAACAAGAAACTATTCATTTAAGTAACAATCGCCTATACAATACACGATACTACGTGCAATACAAACATGTGCAGAATACACGGATTAAAAATTTGGTTTCGGATATCGAACAGTCAGTCCGAAACCTTCGGGGTTTAAATCGATTTATTGTTAAACACACAGAAACACTGGGCTCGATATTAACCACAAACACACAGGTGTTAAAAAACAACAACATTATTATCTTAGATTTGCAGTTCAAATTTAAAACAATAAATATATCACAATTGTCATTGAATGTGTTTAAGGGTTACAACACGTCTTTCATGTTAATACATGTGTTGTTGTTTTATTACACTGTGACAAAAAGTATGTGTACGTTGTATTAGGTAACCACATTGCGTGAACCGCAATATACATCATTTAACACATGATCTTTAGCATGTATCATTTAAGAAATGACATTTGGGTGTAATTTTACTAAAAATAACTTGTAACTGGAATGATATCAAGCACTCACCTTGGGGACTATTCGATGATTGAAGTTGATTCCTGAACATGACAAAATGCAGTTATCATTATATTGTAAACTATTCACTGTTATCGATAACGAATATTTGAATACAATTGTTAACCATTTTATATTCAAACTCCAATTTGAACAAACATAAATAAGCGTTTAACGCAGGTACTTACATTTGATCGGCATTCAGAGCCCTTCTCCCTGTATTTAGAATAAAAAGAGTGATTTTTATACAATGTTTATTAATTATAGGCATTCATGAAAATGTTGCTAAATACTAAATACAATAGCTGGTCAAAAGTTATCATGTGATGTTACACCAAGTATATTATAGAAAAACAAGAAACCTAGAGGAGATTGTTTGATAACCGCGACTCTTTATTTATGAAGCAATCACATATACAATGTACGATACTATTGCAATACAAACATTAACAGAAAACACGGATTCAAAATTTAACAATTGAACTGTCAGTCCGAAAAATTCGGGATTTAAATCAATTTATTGTTAAACACACCGAAACACTGAGCTCGATATTAACCACAAACACACACGTGTCCAAATAACTACATGATTATCATAGATTTGCAGCTCAAAATAACAACAATAAAAAAGAGTTATAAGTTGATTACCTTGCCTGTTAATACTTGAATGGTTACAATTTACAAGAATACCATAATTACAACTTGTTTATGAACAAATAAGTGACATAAATACACGTATCATCTCAATCCCATCTTGTTGACAAGATTTTAGAACATATCATATAGTGCATTTGAATGTTTCTTACTTACTTCTTACTTGGCGCAAGCCAAGAATAGTCAAGGCAATTGCGCTGCCAATCAGTATCGTCAGGAAGATTGGAATTAAAGTCCACATAATTGTTTTTGGATCATCTGCTGAAAAATAAACTATAATGTAACCGGCAGACAGTACACTTGGAGACTTTTCTAACGCAACACGTAATCAAATCAATATAGCTCTTCTATTTAAGAACTGATTTTGTTGAAATTTGGACTCCGGGTAAATCAACACATCATTTATAATACTTCATTTAAATTTAATTAAAATTGATCAACATAAAAATATTTAACATTACACATTTAAAAAAAAAAATCACTGGAAAAGTAAACTTCTCAAAATCGTACAACGTAAAATAAAAATGTGAAAAGTAAAACGCATTAACACAAAGGTCTGAATGACCGACTGGTTTGTATAATTGTGCTCCTGAATATTAATCCGAACCATATTTTTTTTAATTAATGTAATGTTTTCCTGAGGTAAAAACTGAATTATGAAAATGAAATTCAATTATGAGAACATATGAGTACATTTTTTAATTTGAAAGTGAACATGTGATCATGATACTTCAGTATGTGCAAACAAACGATGAAATCATTAATCCGTGACGATCAGATGCTTTAACAAGTGGGGAAGGTAGCCTGCAACATGATGATTGCGCGAATTTTTATACGAGACATTTAAATTTTTAAATTAATTTTATGTATTCCTGGTGTATTCAGCCACGTTAAATTAAGAAATTGAAATAAAAAGTATAATTATATCGCGTTTAACCATTTCCACGTGCAAAAAGACGACACAACTACCCCACGTGCAAAAGCGCCAGATTGTTTAGGATAAATGATTTTTTCGTACATACACCAAATATTGCTTCTTCTTTCTGTATTAGCACGATGATAATCTGAAATATTAACTGTATGATGCTATATTCTTCAATCCTTTTGTATAAAGAAGAGATGTAGTTGACACTTGTTCGTACTTTCATTTCATCGTTCCTCAAAAAGTTGTAACTCTTTGGCTTTAGTCTCATACCTACCATTGAGTATTTAAATGGTAATTACATTAAATTCCCCTGTATTATTGTTTAATTTGAATTGCAATGCTATGAGGCTAAATTTTATTAAATTTAATGTACAGTCATATGTATTATGCATATTGCCGTTCCAAGTTTGAGGTTGAGCGCTCTAAAACCGGTTAAAACCCCACTGCTTTGCATTAACCGTTTCAAGGCGGTGACCCCAGCTTTATTCTTCTATTTGTGTATGTTGTTTCGTATTGTGCTGTTTCTTACTGTTTTGGCAATTGGTCACTTGATTTAAATCAAGGAAAACAAATTGAATATAATAAGAATGCAATACTGCTCCAGCAGCTTGAGTTTCACTTATTTATATTGTATTTTTATATTGTATAGACTAAAGTTCAATAATTATATGTGCAATTTAAAATCAAAATCTTAACTCATTACTGAGATATTCAAGTTTGAAAGGTGTTGCGTTAGAAACATCTACAAGTGTAATAGTAGATGCAGTAATACTAGTAGTAGTAGCAGTAGTACTAGTAGTAGTAGTAGTAGTAGTAGTAATAGTAGTAGTAGCAGTAGAAGAAGAAGTAGTAGTAGTAGTAGTAGTAGTAGTAGTAGTAGTAGTAGTAGTAGTAGTAGTAGTAGTAGTAGTAGTAGTAGTAGTAGTAGTAGTAGTAGTAGTAGAAGTAGTAGTAGTAGTAGTAGTAGTAGTAGTAGAAGTAATAGTAGTAAGAGTAGTAGTAATAATAATAGTTGTAGTAGAAGTAGTAGTAGAAGTTCTACTACTACTAGTAGTAGAAGTAGTAGTAATAGTAGTAATAGTAGTAGTAGTAGCAGTAGTCGTAGTAGTAGTGGTTGTTGTTGTTTTTGTTGTTGAAGTAGAAGTAGTAGAATAAGTTGTGGTGGTAGTAGTAGTAATAGTAGTAGTTATAATAGTAGTAGTAGTAGAAGTAGTAGTAGTAGTAGTAGTAGTAGTAGAAGTAGAAGTAGTAGTAGAAGAAGTAGTAGTAGTAGTAGAAGAAGTAGTAGTAGAAGTAGTAGTTCTTATTTTAATACAGATTACAAAACATGCATGCTGTTAAATGACATTCTTATTTTAACTACTGTCATATGCTTTCTGATACATGATAGTTGCATTTTGCCAAATAACATTTGCTGTGCAAGCACTTCATCCAATTGTCAACTATTGATAAGTTTATAATTACTTCATATATTACTTTACGTCGTGTGTGTTATTGACAACTGCCGTTAACTTTATGGAATTTGTATTAATGCTTATATTAACGGCGTTCTTTGTTTTACTATTTGTATTTCGCTATGTTGTTTCTCAATTTAAGTAGCTGTTAATATCTTTTTGGATCTATATTACTTCTTAAAACGATTGCTAGTGCGTCTCTGATTTAGAACTAGTCTTCGGTTTTGCATACACTTCCATTATAAATAGTTCACGTTGGAAAAAAGTGAACCAGTATTAAAAAACCTAATTCTAGAGCAAATTCTAGCGTAAATTACTTTTGCCGGGAGATCACACTAAACATAAATCAAAATCTCCGGTATCAATCGTAATATATCGACTATCACTGGAATCATCCGTAAAAGGCGGTGAGTGAGTAAAAACTTACCCGTCTACATGATGCCTATTGTTTTGCTGTGAATGTTTAAAATCATACTCTCGACACCTTATTCCTGTTGTAATCTCTTTAAGAAAAATGATGTCCAAGTAAGTTCTACATTTTTGTGATTTATTTACGTTATAACAGGAACGTTAAAGCTAACGTGTCTCTGTTGTAACATGTAACGCATGGTATTTGAATAGGTTTGAATTTTACATCGCGTCAACAGTAGTCAGTAGTTAATTTTTATTGAGATGTCCGACTCATTGGTTATAGAGGAAGGCAACCCCAAGCCTGAACAACTAAATCAATAACTTGGGTAAGACGGTGGTCCAGGGATATAGCCTTTGGGTACAAAAGTTATTGGTTCGAGTCCCGTGAAGAGCGGGGGCAGCCATTTTATCTGCAACTACTGCCAAAACCTTTTTAAATTATAACATAGTGCTACCGGTATGTAGCACAGAGATATAATAAGATCAACATACAATGGCATATCAAGAATGGATATCAGTTTGCGATATCCTAGCTTTTTCTATGAAATGTCTATAACTTTCTTGGTTCTTTATCATGCTTTGTGTAAAACACAGATATATGGGCTACCCTCTGGGTTTCATACAAGTTCCCGGTTGGAAACATGGACATTGTCTCTAAAAAACCCACTGTCCTGACCAGGATTCGATTCTTAGACTTTTGGATTGGTGGTCAAGCGTAAAATCACTGAACCATAATGCATCAATCAACATCAGACACAAGTAGGCCTTCTAGTTGTGTATCCAGTTGGCAGAATAGACAGTGAAAGTATAAATTTGGAGAATTTATTTTACAATTGGACACAAACTAATTAATAAATAATATCCCTTATACATTCTCTGTAATCCTTTGGTTTTTAAGTACACACCAATGCATATTTATTTATAATTATTGCCAGAGTTCATAGTCAAAAAGTAAATCTATAAATGCAATATTCAAAATTTGATTATGCAGTAACATACCACACATTAATGTTGTTATGGGAAAACAGGGTCAAATGCGTTAAGTGTTGTCCCAGATTAATGAGGCTTATCAGGAACGACACTTTCCGCCTTAAGATTTTTTGTAAGAAAATACTTCCTTTAAACGAAAATACCATAAAAGCGGAAAGTGTCACAATAATTAGCCTGTGCAGACTGCACAGGCTAATCTGGGAAGACATTACGCACATGCATTAAGCTGTGTTGTCACAGAATAAGACTAATTTATTTATTCTCACTTCACTTTGTTTGCATAAATGGTATGTTTTTGAGTTACCATATTTTGTATTGCATAGAATTATTGTTATTAGTGAATGTTCCTGGGCAAGAAACACTTCCCTAGCCTTGTAGTGGTTTGCAATTCAGGGATCATGACTTAATGAATTGATGACGCAACATAGTTGAAAATAAATGTTGAAAATAACATAGAATCAACATAAAAGCACAGAATTGTATCTGTATGATGTTTTTTAGAAACATTCTATCTTTATCATTTTTTTTCAGCGACAAGAAGCAAGTAATGCAAATAAAAGATCTATGTAGCCATAGGTTGCTGCATATAGCACAATGCCTAGAAAATCAAAGGACGATGGATTAATTGTCCGAAATTGAAGAGGTTTTATTGCAGTAGTCTTCTGCGTGTAGTTCAGTTATATTGCGATCCTCTCATTTGTGACGGAGGAAGATCCTTATCACTATACAACAAGATCAATTACTTGGGTAGAACGATGGTCCACGGGCATTGTCTCTGCCTCGGGATACGAAAGTTTTTTGTTCAAATTCCGTGATAAGCGGGACAACATTTTTTATCTCTGCTTACTGCCAACCCCTTTTTCGAGTATTAAAGGCAGATATTAAGCCCAGTCTGCACCTGAATACCTAACCAGGTATTTCTAGTATTTGAAATCGATTTAACATTTGTTGTTACTTAACATAAATAAGTGAAACTTCAGTGGAGCAGTGTTGCATTCTTATTATATACAATTTGTTGGTCCTTAATTTATAGACTTGCATTAATTTAAGGCAAGTGACCGATTGCGTAAACAGTAAAAAACAACAACAACACAATACGAAACAACATACACACACAGAGAAGAACAAAGCTGGGGTTACCGCATTGGAACGGTAAATGCATAGCATTGGGAATTTAAACCGGTTTAAGAGCGCTCAGCCTCACACTTGTCCCATCAAAATTCATGATACAGATCATGTGCCAAACAATTAAACCTCATTTCATTGCAACTCAAATAAAACAATAATAAAAGGGAATTAAAACGCATTCATTTTAATTAGCATTTAATTACAGCAAACGTTTATTACATGTAATATGTGTTTAATGAAACTCAGATATCTATTTTAAAATGATTTTATTAATGAAGTGTCCAATCAAAATCCTTGTCTGTACATCACAAGTTTATGGTTGTTTACGAGAAAACGCGATTACGGACTACACAAAACATGAATAAAATGCGGTATTTGAGTACGTTTGAGCACAGTTTTTATATTTAAAAAATATAAAGATAAAGAGGCAATAATAAAACTTTCCATTATACTAGAGAAACCGTTGCGACCATACAGGTACTTCAATTCGGATCATATACTTCCAGCAAAGAGATAATTTATATTCGTATTATTGACATGTTTTATTTTTATCTCTGCAATATTTCTTGGAGGTTTATCTCAACCCTACCGTTGGCCAAGACAATGCGATAGAATAATACAAGACATTTTCTACATAGCTCATTTCGTGTTCATAGGGTAACAGTTACGATGGGAAAATACCACTAGCTTTAATAGGGTGACATCACCATCGGTTCTGTCAGTGCTACGTAGTGTTCATGCAGACGAACTTGCGACTTTTAACCTTGACACACTATAAGGGACCGCGAGGATTAACCAAATGGCGATGGCCTTGATGGTAAAGAATCCTAATCCGATTTAAGCGTTACTTTTGCGCTATGTATTCGTACCGAATGCCAAATTTTTGACAGAATTGATGTCATTGGGACGTTAATGACTTAAGGATAAAGACGAGGCTGTGTCGGAAGCAGCGGCCCAGATGTATACAGTGTACTGGACGTTCCTTCGATATACTTTAATATTTTCAATAAAACAAACTGTGCTAATACTCGCTTTAATGAAGTGATTTCTGCACAGATTGTATGAGTCCGAAAACGCATTTCCCTCGTGAACAGAAACGTAACATTCGGCAACCTTCATTCTTGGCACATGATTAGGGGATGTGAGGACCTACAAAACGGCTCTGGTCAGCTCGATGATAAGTCGGATAAGTGTTTTCTCGCTTATGTAGGCAAACGGTATATCAGAAGACCTGCAACTTTCGTGAACGATAAGAGGCCAAATGCGTTTTTATTCGCCGTGAAGACAAACAGAATATATGAAGACCTTGAACCTAAGTACACGATAAAGGACCGTGGGAACCTTTATAACGGCTCTCGTCTCGATGCTGACAACTATTACGCAGCAAGTAGTGCAACTGGTTCCTTTTTCCGTTTTCAGCCGAAAAAGATAAACTTGTTTTAGATTTTAAAAATACACACATGTGTTGCAGTATTTTATATATTGTCTAGCCTTCATATGCAATTACTTAATTGATATTAAAGTACCATTTGGTCAATTTAAATTTATTTGTTATGTATGCAAATACCGTTCCTTATTCGGTGTAAATCACCAGTAACACGCCGAAGTCAGCGGAAGTGCTGCGATCTGTATGCGTACAGAATGCAAATAAGTTTTATCGCTCGTTCCAATGATATATTTTGAAACCTCCAAATATTTATTTCGGACAACCATGAAGTCAGTTCGACGTCCTCGTGGTCCCAATAAAGATAAGACTGCACTTGAAGCAGCGGACTCGTTGACTCTAGAATACTGGAAAGCTTTAGCTAGATGCCTTAATAGCTGTTTCGATTCAAAGACCTATGCGCATATTATAATATTTGTTAGTGTTTGTTTTTCAATGTTGTAACACGCGTTTTCTTGTTCTCGCAGGACAAAGGTATATCTGGCAACCACCATCATTTTCAGACTGGATATACGAAAGGGCCATTGTCTATATGATGAACAGTTTTACGCCCGAGTAAGCGAAACTGATTTTTTTTTCTTATTCAGCCGCGAAGTAATTTATGATGTACAAATCTTCGAATAACTATATTGCAAAATATATACTAACTATTCAATCTTCTTGTACAATAAGTTTTTATTCGCTTCGAATAAAGAATAAGGAACTGGCTCCTGTGTACTCATTATGCCGCGAAAAAGGAACGTAGTTATCAAGAAATTAAATTAAGAAAAAATGTACTGCAATTAATACATTTAATATACAACCGACATTAACAATGATTTTAATGAAAGGTGGTATACTTTGGTTCATTTAACCAATGTTTAAGTACGCCAGTTCTTTATTCGTCTTAAATTCAGAATAGGGAACTGGTCCATCTTTCATTATTCAAACGCGGAAAAGGAACCGGATTATTGTTAAGTAATACTCAGTAGAAATGCATTGCAATAAATATTTCAATATTGAACCTACATACACAACTTTTTATTTAAATAGTGGCATCTCTATTCTGATAAATCAGTTAAGTAAGAATATGCCCAGTTCCTTATTCGGCGTAAATTAGGAATAAAGCATTATCTCATTTATTCTAATTCAACCGCGAAAAAGGAATTCGTTTATCAAAACTGAGTAGGAGCGTATTGCAATAAATATTCCTTATTTAACATACATTTGACATTATGTTAATGTATCTGTAGTCCTCTTTGATTGATTATAATGTACATTAAGGAAAAACATGCAAGTTCCTTATTATCGTCTTCGTAATACTTTGTTTAGTGTAGAACGTCGAATTCAATATACAAAAAAATGTGAGAGAACACAGCTTTATAACATGATCGCTAAAATATCACATACAATATCTACACAATTAAAATATCCAAAAGTGAACCAAAGGTTTCCGAATAAGGCGCAAACTTATTACCATTTCCTGATTCAGAGACTGTTATTTCTTACTTTTATATTCGCATCATAGACTTATAGCATAGGAAAGCTTTATATTCGTATTATTGGCTTTGTTCAATGTAAGGTTATTTATTTACATCTCTGAAACAGTTTATTAAGTTTTATGAAACAGTCTTTGAAGTTTTATCTGACTCTAACGTTCGGCAATGACAATGCGATAGCTGAATACTAGGCATTTTAGATATCCCATTTCGTTCTCAAACATAAACAGTTACGAAGAGATATGATTAAGTTGCATAGCGATTTGAACACGTAATCATAAAGGCAACACTGCATCGGAAGCAGCGGTCGCATACATAAAGATATCAATGATAAAACAAGTTATATCTTAATCCTTCGATCTCGCGAAACGCGGTGTAACACTCAGTTTAAGCTGTATCTGCCAATTGGGCAGTTTGATACTAACAATGTGTTTTGTATTCATGATTTGATATTATCTCAATGTGTAACACTTGTGTAGTGAGATAAACAATAACCACAATTTCCCAACAACAAACATTAACAGTTTTATATAATTGCGCGGGCTACTCGTGATAACATTTGTCTTCGAATATAACCTGATGCTAGCTGTACGTATATTTTGTTCCATTATCTTATCGGCTTATCCAAACCATTTATTACTAAGATGGAATATATACCTAAATGTTAAAGACCTGGATACTGTGCACTGTAATTCCTAGGTTGAAATAGGGCATAGTCAAGTGTTTTATAATACGAAGAATGTAGGTCGTGAATTTTTGAAAAATGCCGAAGGTCAGCGGGAGGTGTTTGATGTTATAAATGAAAATTACAATGGTTTCACAGGTTGGTCTAAACGAAGACTATGATAAGGTTGTTAGTGTCATACACAATACGATGAATTCTAATTTAGAGCAGAAAGGTGTTTAGATTTCTTCTCACAGAATAACTGTTTAGAAATTTAAAGTTAACAAACCATGGTGGTCTGAACACCTCACAGGCTTATGGACTGAATTGTGTACAGCCGAAAAAGTGTGGTTTAAATGTAAAAATAGGCAAACCCTTAAACAGGTTTATGAACAGAACAGAAAGTGATTTGATAGCAGTGTTCAAAGAGCAAAGAGGCAATATGTCTATCAAGCCAAGTCTGATCTTGAGGCGGCATTATCCTCTAACTCTAGAATGTTTTGGAAAAGTATTGGAAATATTGGTATTGGAAGTGAACGGTTAAAACGCACACCGTTTGAAATAAAAATGCCTGATGGTTCCATTATTTCTAATCCAGAGACGGTTCTTAAAAAGTGGGGCTCTGATTTTGAAGGTCTTCTTAACCCTATGAACACTGCAAGAAATGGCTTTGATAAGTATGCTGACTGTTGTAATGCTAATAATATTGAAAAACAAGAAAATGAACAACTTGATAGTAAGATATCTATTGATGAGGTATTAAAATTTATTTTACATGCTAATTCTGGTAAAGCACCTTGATATGATGATATACCATGCGAACTACTCAAAAATGATTCTGCGTTATCCTTACTACATAGTCTTTTTAACAGATGTTTCTTAAGTGGTACTGTACCTTCAGCATGGTCCAAAAGTATTATTACTCCGATCCCCAAATCCTCCACATCGGATCCACGAGACCCTTTGTCCTACTATGGCATATTATTGGCCCCGTCCATGTATAAAATAAACTGCTCTGTTTTAAATGATAGATTAATAAAGTGGACCGAGAGTAATAATACTGACGAACAAAATTGTTTTATGAAGGGTAGAAGTAAAATTGATCAAGTACAGTCCCTTATAAGTATTATTGAAACACGAAAGCTTTAGAAGTTACAAACATTTACTGTTTTTATAGATTTTAGAGAAGCTTACGATCTCAAAAACCGTCAATCTCTGTGAAATAAGTTGCATCAGCAGGTGGGGATAAGGGGTAGAAAGTTCCGGTTCCGGTGTAAACAGTAATAAACAAAATGTAGTTTATTTTTCAAAACCATATGCAATCAGTGCGGTTAAAAGCGCGAAAAGTGTGAAAAGTGTTAATATAAAGGACTAAAGTTTGTGGAAAAAAATGTACGTATGAAATTGATTGAAACAAAATAAGTATGTTGATGAAAAGAAAAAACTTTCAATGCTAAATACGTCGGGTGGGGTATTATTTTCAAACAAACTTTTTGCGCGCGTTGGCATTTACCGTTCATCCGTCACGCTCTACCAAAAACAGATGAATCGTAACGCTTGAGGAAAGAAACTTCAAGAATTAATCATTGCAAGCATAGTGGTATTAGCTGTACATAGGTTCTACCGTAGATTATAATCCGCTAATTATAATACCCAAGTTTCAACCAATAAAGGATGCTCAAGTCAAAAAATGAATTCAGGTAAGCGGACACTGTCATCGACAGCAAGCGAAACCTCCACAAACACAAACCTGTTGGAAACATCAGTATCTGAAAAAAACGAATCTAGCAAAAGCAACAATCAATCTAAAACAACAACGAAAAAATCAAAACCCGGACCCAAAAAAACAGAAAACAATGACAACCTTTGTCACCAACTCGCAAAACGAAAATCGCGACGCAAGTGGTTTGTCAATTGAAAAACGCCTCGAGGAAATAAGCAATAAATTATCAAACGTTCTAACCAAAGATGATTCAACATTCATAAAAGAAATAATAAGACAAACGGTAGAACAGTTAAAAGATAAACTTCTTGGCAATGTCATCCGCCGAATCGAAATCCTCGAAAATGATGTTTTCGAGCAAAAGCGCGAAATTGAATTGCTGAAAAAGGAAAGTGAAACAAAAAACAAACTTATAGAGGAATTAAAATCGAAAAATGCATGCTTAGAACACGAAAAGGCCGATCAATCAATAAGCCATGACGAATTTGCAAACAATACAGAACTATACAGCAGACGGAATAATCTCAGAATAGCTGGTATTCCTGAAGACCAGGACCGTCAATCCTCGGTGTCTGTGGCAAATAAAATTGTCACACTTGTGAATGAACATTTAGGAATCGCGATTGAGCCTAATGACATAGACATAGCACACAGGCTAGGGAAATTCAAGCCCAACTTTTATCGGCCTGTAATTGTGAGATTCGTGAGACGGCAAACACAGATTGAAATTATGCGGAAAACCAAATTATTCAAAGGGTCAAGCATTTTTGTTAATGAAGACCTAACGAAACTGTAGGCGGAAGTTCTTGCGTCTTTGCGCCTGAAGCAAACCAGTTCTGTCGAAAAGTCCTGGTCTTTTGAAGGAAAAATATATGCGTTATTCAAAGGGAACGAACAACCTACTCACACAAAATACTCAGAATACAAACTCTGGCTAGAAAAGCCGTGGCCAAAAAAGTCGTATTCTGAGAGCGTTGGGACCACAACCAGTACCAGAAACAAAGTGCCCGCTCACAAGTCATAGATATAAACCAAAGACTGTGTATCGATGAACATGTATCACCATACTTATATATATATCAAGTGCTAGTTTTTAATGAAGTGTGCTCCCATGCTACCTATCAAAAGTATTTCATAACTCATAGCTGCCTCAACTACATTCCAGTTTGTGACATTAATGTAAATTGAACAAAGTATAAAATAGAACGTGTAATGTATACTTTTCAACTCTTGTAAATCATCAGGCTACGCGCATGTAGATGAGCTATTCTTTCCGTCAAAGTTACGTCCCTTGTTTACAATAAAGCCACAATCCTTAGCATTACATTGATACTTATAAAGTATAACTAAATACAGTATGTTTTAGCGAAAAGTTTGTTACATACAGAGGTTTGTTTTATTATTTTGTTGCATTTCATTTCAACTTTGTTATGTTGGCTGCGCCATTTAATGCTAGTATAACTGAAAAAAAAACACTATGCCATTTACTCATTCGAAAGGTATACTTATTAACTTAATCAAAATAAATTGATCATTTAAAATTGTCTCTTTTTATTGACATACAAAATGATTAAATTGGGTAAAGACATTATAAAATGAAAAATTGTTTCAATAATACCAAAACTATGCAGCATATACATTAATACAAATATATTGGCAGAAAAACATAACCCAAAGAATGCTTATACCCCACTTGTGTTTGTAAATATGCCTCATCCATATAACTTTTATCTATTTGTTTAGAGTGTGTTCTCTAGTTTACGTTACTATTGTTTATTCATAAGCTATAATGGTGTCTTATGTTTAACTGTTCATTTATGTTTATGCATGCTGTTTTTGTTGTTGTTTTTTTTTGCTTATTATCTGGGCCTGAATATGCACATAACTTAAAATCCTTAAATTCATGTAAACTGCTCAAATTTAGGTAAATACACTTTAAAACGCATGTTATGCTACATTTCTTCTCCATGTTATTTAGCTAAATAATCAGATACAAAAATTATTTTTACTTTATGCCCAGTGAAGCTTAATTGCAATTTTGGCAGTAAGAATTCATACTGATACAATATTGCTGAAACAAATCTATACAAAAGTGTGCGCTCCTTTCCTCAGAAAAGAATTACCTTACTTCATAGCTTTCTGTTTATGTTTATATATGCTTGTGTATGCCTGTACATCCTTTTTGCATTTGTGCAATTATAATAAGAACAGGCACTGTCTTCAATGTATTCTCTTATAACTAATGTTTTTCTTTATTTGTGTGTGTGTCTGTTGTAAATATTTAGAAGTATTTCACAGTGTTTACTGTTATATTATCAATCAAACTACCTTTCTATAAGCAATATAGTGGTTAATGTTTTTTAATCATACATCATCAAATGTGTGTAATAAGTATCCATTGTGACATCTTAATGATAATAATGAATAATCAACAAGTACATGCATATTATTAAGCATTTAAATATGATTCAATTACTCAATATCATTGGTATATCTTTGTACATGCAAAACCATATAAACTTGTCTGGATATTGTCTATTTAAGTTAAATACTGGTATAAATTCAGTGTTACCACTAACTTAATAAAAACAAGTTTAACTTATATAACGACTTCGCGTAACAAGTACAATTTAAACCAGCTTTTCTGGCAGAATTGTTTTCTTCATACATAGGTTTATTTCAATGTGATTTATCCTTTCTTCTTTCCATCTTGGCTCAATGGAAATATAACCCGGCCATGTAATACGACATTACTTTTAGCATTTTCTTTTCTCCAGATAAGAATACCTTTTATCTGGGAACTTTATGTTAATGTTTTTACATTTGACAATATTTTTGGTTCATCAGTACTTACACTGATACCATATAATGTGCATGTAAATATTACTACCATGCTAGCATGCCCTTGTTTTTTTTTTCTTTCTTGATTTAATGCAAAGCTTTATTTGTGTGTTAAACCATCAGATGTTCTAGCTTTTTCTGTGGGCATACAATTCCAAAATGAACATATTCTGCATGGATGATAGTATTAACATTGTATTTTGATACAGCATCCTATGCATGTAACATGAATAAACAAAAACTATAAAATAAAGACAAACAAATATTTATTCATATGATTGTGTAACTTAGGCTAACTATATATGTTTTATGTTTTTTTTACATACTTCAAAATATAAATACAACTGTTATATTGTCTAATTTTAAATTCAATATCAAGTCATTCAGTGTTATCAATTACTATATTACTAATGCACTTTAATACCTTCAAGTCAAAAGTTTTCATTTAATAGGCTAATGCGAAATAAAAAGTTTCTTGAAGGTATTTAAAGTGGAGGACTTAAATCATCCTTTTTTTTCATTTAACACTTTATAACTAGCAGTTCTTCATTAATATATCAACAAACTCTTACTTCATTTTCGTTTTCATATGAAGTTTTCTTTAAGTGTTGAGTGAAACTTGGCTGTAAAATATAATTACACTGTCTGATTCAATATCACTGTCTTCCAGAGTATTCTCTTTTCTCATATAGATCAGTAACATAATTACTTGAAAAAGTAAAATGCCTGTCAAATTATGTACTTCTCCTACATGCTGATTAAATTATGCTGATACCACAAAGTAGAAAGAAATTAAATGTGATTATATAAGTGTATTTTTGTTACAAAAATAACATGCTTGTCAAGCCTCAGTTCTCACATGTATGAATAATTTATTTTATAACTTTATTTATTCTACAAGTACAAACTATTTACATTAAAAGATTCTTATTAAAATGTTTCCAGTATAAGGTTGGATGTGAACATGCAAGTAAAAAGATATTGTCACCTCTGCATTATAGTTAATGCTTATACTTATACAACTATTTATAATGCTGTTTATTATAACTGACATATCTAACTTATACTTTAGCTATGTTTATGTTATAAGTTTATATAACATAAGCATAACTGTTTTAGAAATCACCTGTCAAAGCATGTGTACTTCAAGCCTAAATAGAAGTTATCGTTAATTTGTTAAGGGTATGATCCATGTGTATGAAACTTATGTGTACTTCAATTACATATATTAATCCTAAATGGAAGTTGTCATTAATATGTATATGCTTTGATCCATGTATATATAACCTATGTGTTTTTTCCATGTAAATCTAAAAACATTTGAAAAAAACTTATTTTTATTTTTAGTAATTCGTTAATGCTTTGATCCATTTGTATGAAACTTATGTGGAAGTTGTCATAAATTTGTTAAATCTCTGATCCATTTGTATGAAACTTGAATTGTTTTTTCCATGTTAACCTGAAAATATTTTTGAAAAAAAAAATCCTATTTGTTACCACTCCAGATTGACATCTTTTGTTGCAAACTTCATTGTGCAAAGCTTTAACCAACAGTCGCATAACCAACGCATTATCGATTTTTTAAATAAATGCTATATTACATGTATAAATTTGTAAAAACTCTATGTCAACCATACATTATTGTTATGCACTTATGATTACATTAAAATAACAATAATCTTCCATAAGAATTCAAAAAAGTATTACATCTAGTGATTTTTTATATAAATAAAAAAAAAGTTATTCATTTCTTAATAACATTGTACAAACTTATATCTGCATTTTAAAAAGGGGAATGAGACAACATAAATCTAATACATGTTGTTAAGTAAAAATTAAAGCAACTTTTAATAACATTATATTGATTGATATCTGCTCTTCAACATACTTTATTTAAACATAACTTTTCGAAATATAATTATGAAATAAACTATTGACTGATTGCATATGTCTGTATATCCTTGTAATGTTTAGCCAAGCTACCGTTACACATACTGTCTTTTTTACTTTTATGTTTCTTAGTTTATTGTGTTTTGTTTTTGTTTTTGTCTACTATATGTACATTATGCTTATGCTTTTTTGTCCATGTCTCTATTGGGGACAAGTCGTTTATTGTGTTTTCTTCTCACTTTTGTGATTATTTTTTTTTATCTTCTTCATGTCTATTGAATATTCATCTTTTTGTATCCCTAATATTTGTTTTCTATTTGTGTTTGTATGTATGGACATCATATGTCCTATATTAGAAACCAACTGGACATGTTTTAAAATAGAAACTTACTGGACAAACACGCACAAATTACCATTTACATTACCCTCCATCTGTTTAAATGATTAAATTATGCACTTTGAATGTAAAAGGGCTAAACAATAAAGACAAACGTGCAAAAATCTTAAAATGGTTAGACGAAAAAAAAGTATATGCCTATTAGAAGAAAGTCACTTGACACATACTTTAGCACAAACATTAAAAGATGAATGGGACGGAGACATCTATCTCAGTGGACAACATACTAATAAACAAGGCTTTGCCTTTCTTATAAAAAATAATATAGGGATCACAGTCGAAAACTTTAACGAAATAATAATTGGCAGACAAGCAAGTATAGATATCAAATACACGAAACACAATTAACATTAATCAACGTTTACGGCCCTAACATTGATAATTCCACTTTTTACGAAACATTACAATCCTTTATAATTAATAACCAAGATAAAAACATTATAGTCGGTGGTGATTTCAACACTGTCCTTAACCCATTAATAGATAAAAAGAAGGGAAACCTTTATACTCATCCTAAAAATAAAAACATTTTAAACAACATAATTGAAAACTACATAGACATCTGGCGTACAGTACAAACGAAAGCAAATTCACCTGGCACTCAAACACGAAACCAACAATATTCTGTAGATTAGACTATTTTTAATAACTGAGTCACTTTGCAATATTTTGACACATGTAGCATAAAACCAGGATTTATGACTGACCACTCTCTAGTTGAACTTAAGCTACACAATATACAACCTGAAAGAGGCCCAGGATACTTTAAAATTAACAACAGCATCTTATTAGATACACAATATCAAACGCAAATAAAACAAGAAATATTCAACACAGTTCAAAATAATAAAGATGCAAATCCAAACACCTTCTGGGAAGTAATTAAAGGAAATATAGGTAACACAACAATTAGATACACATCATTCAAACAAAAAGAAACACACAAACTTGAGACTGAAACTATCAAAATCATTGAAACACTTGAAAAACAATTACATGAAACAAACACAAACGATACCAAAGACATTGAACATGAAATAACATAAAACAAGAATTAGAGGGAATTTATCATACACATCTCAATGGCATAATACTACGAGCACGTGCACAGCATGTTGAACACAATGAAACATATACAAAATACTTCGCAAACTTAGAAAAAAGTAGAAGTGTACAAAAAACTGTACACAAATTAGTAGTCAATGGTAAAGATATAATAAACAGAACTCAAATACTAGAAGAACAACGTTTATTTTTCGAAACCCTCTATAAACGAAAACATGTTGAAAATAACACCCTTTTTAAAAATACACATCATGCATTAAATCAAGAGGAAAAATAACTGTGCGACGGATTACTAAATGAATATGAATGTGGATTAGCACTAAAAGAAATGCAAAATAACAAAAGTCCAGGATCTGATGGCATCACAATCGAATTTTATAAAATATTCTGGAATGATATTAAAACACATTTAATTAATTCACTAAACTATTCATTTAACAACGAAAACTTAACTACGCTACAAAAACAAAGTATAATATCACTCATTCCAAAACCTGGAAAAAACTTAGCATCCTTATCAAACTGGCGCCCGATTAGTTTACTAAACAACGATTATAAAATTGCAACTAAAAGTATATCAAACAGAATTAAAAAATTTTATTACATTCAGTCATTTCAAGATCTCAATCTGGTTTCATTAAAAGACGTAATATTGGTGAAAACGTACGTCTGATACAAGAATGCATACATTATTTCAACCAACACAACAATTCTGGCCTCATTTTCTTTGCAGACTTCGAACAGGCTTTCGATTCACTAGACCATTCGTTTATGTTCTCTTGCTTAGAAAATATGAACTTCGGTGAAAGTCTTATTAAATGGGTCAAACTATTTTATACCGATATTAACAGTATACTAATAAACAATGGCTTTTTCTCAAACAGTTTTAACATCGAACGAGGGGTAAGACAAGGATGTCCACTTTCATCCTCGCTATTTATTATATGCATCGAGTATCTATCACACTATATCCAATCAAATAAACATATAAAGGGCATATCGCTAGAACCTGACGAAGAAATGAAAAAGTGTCTATTTGCTGACAATGCAACTTACTTCTTAAATGACAGTAGTGACTCTTTCAATAATCTTATAGAATCGCTAACCCTTTATGGAATGGCATCGGGCCTTAAACTAAACAAAAGTAAATGCACTGTGCCACGAGAAGGTAAATTTAAACAAAGTAATATTCATCTTAAAAAAGAAATGAAATTCAACTGGACATCAGATGAAGCAACAACGTTAGGAATAACCTTTACAAACAATGAAAATGAAACAATTCTAAAAAACATATTGCCTAAATTACTTTTTTTTAAATCATGGCAGCATCGTAAATTACACTAATCGGAAAAAACACCGTGTTGAAAACGTTTGCACTTCCTAAATTAATTTATACACAAACAGTTCTCCCAAACCCACCAAATGATATTAGTGAAGATATAAAATCAGAAATATTTAATTCCATATGGGACGGTAAACCTGATAAAATTAGGCGAACTCAATTAGTTCAATCAGTAGAATATGGAGGTATCAGACTAACGGATATAGATTCATTCCTGAATGCAATCAAATGCAGTTGGGTTAAAAGATATTTAGATAATCCCAACACGAGTACATGGAAATTATTCTACCAGAAAATTCTTAAAACATATGGTGACTCCTTACTTTTTGAATGTAATATTGACAATAATATCTTAGATGAAACTTCAACCAAAAACATATTTATATCGAATGTTTTATCGGCATGGTGTAAAGTTACTCATAATTTAGAAACCAAAATAAACAGTAAAATCATTCTGTGGAACAATAAAGACATAACTACTAACAATAAAACGTTTTTCTATAAACATTGGTTCGAACGAAACATTAAATATGTAGATGAATTATACGACTACAGAATAAACGACTTTTATTCTTTTGATAACTTATGCTACATATTCGGAATACCAACAAGTAATTTCCTGATGTACTACACATTGATCAAAAGTATACCCATACATATTAAAGCTGTTACCAATACAAATAATACACCATGTACTCAAAAAACATTCGTAGAAAACATAACTGCAAAAAAAAACAAAACGAACACATTATTTTACACACTTCAAATTAAAAACCCTTCTGAAATCTCTAAAGCTCAAACTAAATGGCAAAACCTTTTTGGAGAAAAAGAATTGAATTTGAAACAAATATTTGTCATGCCATATAAATCAACTATAGATAGAACGCTGAGAAATTTTCAATATAAATACATATAGAGAATAATAGCTACAAATAAATATCTTTTTAAGTGCAAACTATCCAACACAAATCTATGTGATATGTGTAGTGAACAAATTGAAACAATAGAACATCTTTTCTGGTAGTGTAAACATATTCAATCTCTATGGAATCAGTTGACAACCTTTCTAGAGAAACAACAACTAAATGTTAAACTATCTCTCTTAGACATCAGTTTAGGGGTAAATACCTTCAAAATGCAAGAGATTAATAACGCCGTGAATTACATAATTATATTAATGAAATATTTTATATTCAGCATGAAATACAGAAAACAAATATCCACAATGAACTGTTTTATCCATTATTTAAAACTGAAGATTCAAATTGAAAAAGAAATAGCCCTAAACAATGACACACTTCATATATTTGAACAAGAATGGAAACACATTAAACTTTCATAACAAGTCCAGTATGCTTTCTACCCTCTTTATGCAACTCATGCTTATTAATTACTATTCTGTTGTTTTTCTGTTCTCTTTCTTTAAAAAAGAACACCTATCACAAACATAAAAACAACAACCTATTAACCTTTTTTATAATCTAAAGGAAACCACAAGGTCAAAATAGTATATATACTAGCATATCTTGTATTACATATCTAAACATGATTGCTGCTGCATTGTGTCACTTTGTTTGATGATCATATACATGTATACATTATATGTTTTATATTAAAAAAGCAAAAGAAAAAAAGAATGTTCCAGGCATTAACATCATTATATAATGATGGTAGGTGCTGTGTACGCCTGAACGGGTTTGATACATCATAGTTTGATGTAAAATGTGGATTAAAACAAGGCTGCCCATTATCTCCGATGCTGTTCAACTTGTACATTAATGATCTAGTTGTGTATATGAATAATTTAGACAAAGGTGTAAGTACTGGAGATAGAAAAATATGCATTTTGCTTTATGCTGACGATCTAGTTCTGTTGGCAGAAAATGCCCACGATCTTCAAATCATGTTAGATGCTTTAGCTATTTGGTTAAGTTAAAATAAAATGACTGTCAATTGTAAAAGCAGTATCTCTAAAACTGAACATATATTTAAATTTAATTTCCGAGACGCTGGTTATTGTTCATAGCTACAAGTATCTTGGTGTTGTATTGAATGAATATTTAGATTATAACGAACTTGCTTAATCTGTTGCAATGTCTGCTTCAAGGGCACTCGGTTTTGTTATATTCAAAAGTAAGGCATTTGGTGGTTTTCACTACTCTACATTTACACAACTATACGTTTCCATGGTATGACCCATAATCAATTACAGTTCCCCAATATGGGGTGATAGATCATATTCATACATATATGCATTGCATCATAGAGCTATGCAAAATTACTTGGGTGTTGGAAAGTATATTCCGAATGTTGCTGTAAGTGGAGAGATGGGTTGGAAACCACCAATTGTTAGACAATGGTTTCAGTATTTAGACAGTATTTTAGAGTAATGAGTATGAACGATAATATTATTAATACATCTGTATATATGTGGTTCAAAGCTTGTAATGTTAAAAATGGTTTTTATAGATTGATGAAACTTTTATCAGAAATTAATAGTGCTCATGAATAAGAGAATAATATTGGAAATGCTAAACCTACTATATTAATGTTGGACATGAAATTGTTAGATATTGAAAAGAAGGAAACGGTAGTAATTAATTAAGAACTCTAAAATTTAAATCACAGTATTGTACAGATAACTATCGTATGTGTAATATGCCATTTCAGTATAGATCAGCTTTTACAAAGTTTAGGTGTGGTGTAGCGCCACCAAGAATAGAAACAGGTCGCTATGAAAATATTGATGTGTCAAATAGAAAATGTTTTAATTGTCCTGATTATTTTGAAGATGAAAAGCATGTGTTGTTCGATTGTCCGTTATATAGCAATATAAGAAAATACTTAATCTCTGCACTCGTTAATATGTTTGCAAATAATGATAATATGTCAGATGACGACAAATCGGTAAGAATGTTTAGTGATTTAAACCTTGTGTATTTATCTGCCAAAGCCTGCCATCATATTCTAGAAGAAAGAAACAGAAAATTGTATCGTAGAGTTTGATCTTTTAATGTGTTTAAGTTTTAAAAAATGTGAAAATAATGTTAACTTAATAAGATTTTTTTTTAGATATTCATTGTTATTTTAGTCACGTACAAGAAGCAGTCACTAAAAGATGGACATGTCTTAAATTTTATAGGATAATACACTGACTGCTCAGGTGTAACATGTTAGCATCTCCATTTTATTAATACTGAAGAAATTCCCTTTCTCATGCATTTTATTGAGTGTTTGACCGGGATATATAGATATGGGTATCTAGTAGCTGTTTCTGGTATCATAATATGATATATTGTATTATATTAGCTGTATTATATGTGTTAAACATCAAGTTTTCAATTCTCATAAGACGGTTTACATTCAACACTAGTATAACAGGAATTTTAAGGGGTGGATAGATCTTGTTGCAAAGTACTACTATACTCACTTAACTATCCTTTAATCATCTTAATTTTGTTTGTAGACATTACACTTCTTCACGATTACCAATTTATATTTGGGCAACTTTAATTCTACTCAATTTTCTGATCCAATCAGAAGTTATATTTGGCACTAGATTTGCAAAATGACATCTTTATACCATCCATAGCAATTAGATCTAAGAGTTATCTTACTCTTATGTATTTTGTGTTAATTATAACCGCTATTTGAAGTTGAAAACTTGAACAACATTCTCATTTCAAGCAGGGATGGCGAAATCAAATGTCCGAGTTGCCCGAGTCGTACAATTGCTTGTCTGGGCAACTGATTTTTTTCAATTCAGTTGTCCGTGGACAACCAGTCGGGTCGAGGAATACAAAAAATTACATTGTATTAAAGCCGTAATTAAGTTTTACAAAACCGGATGTTGACACGCGATTACATTGTAAGTGCTATTTGCGGAGCAATCAAGCTAAAATACGGGCACTCTCCTGCGCAGTGATCTCCCATATTCTATAAGAGACCGGAAGCATGCCGTATTTTCAACATTCGTCCCGACTGTTAGACAGTGTACAGACTGGTTTCTTTATTTTTACAATCAGACGGAAATAAAAGTATCGAACTAAGATAATCAAAACACGGTCTACATGTACCTTGTTATGTCAGACAACTTAAACGGTAAAGATGGAACTGATGAGGTCCACATATTGGACTAGTTTAATTTGTTAAGATTACGATCAGAGCTCCAGATAATTGTTTAAGATAAATAGTATTTCTCTCGTGACTTTTTTTAGCTGATGAGTAAAATACAAAATCAAAGAATTTTGCGGAAGTATTTGAAATACTCCAGCAAGTCTTTGATTTTTTTTTTTATACATGAACATGCAGAAAACATGTATTAATAATAAAGAACATCTACTCTTGTTTGCATAAACATGCATTTAGAAATGGCTGATAAAATAATCCGAATTAGGGCACTGTTGGTCCAACTGATCATATTTGCACAAAATGCGTATGCCAATTTTTATGATGATTTGTTTCACTCATCAAAAGTATAATTATGTGTAACACATGTTTCAATAACACTACCTTTGCAAGATTACAAGTTTGAGAAAGTCTTAATATAGTTCATAATATACTGCTATAAAGAATGTACCATGAAAATGCAACTATAACTAAAACAAGAAAATAATACTCATTTTGATTTATTCCAAATTATTTTACATTAATCAATAAATGCGTTTATAATTTATATAAACATTAACGGACAAGTGTAGTTCAGAACGGACAAGTTAAAGTTCTTTAATGGTTGTCCGTGGACAAGTATAGTTTTTTAGATTTTGCCACACCTGAATTTTGTAGTAGTGAAATATGTTCATAAAGTTTTTGCTATTATCGCTAAATTGTATTTTGGAATATGTATAGTCTCTTATAACTCAATTATGAGTGGCATTTATGTACTGTGTTTTAAAGTTATTGTGTATATGTTTTACTATGTACATGATGATTAGACTTTAATAAACATCTTAGCTTATCGGCGCTCATGTAGCCGAATACACGCATTTCGCATAAAGGTGTATACAATTCTTGATGCTATGCTGTACATGAAGAATAATGTTCGCTTGCTTTTTAATAGGACCAATTATTTAGATGAAATTATCTAGAACTGTTTATTTGTCGGTATAATTTGTTAACATCGCATTGTTAACAAAATTCGACAATGCCATTTGGATTTCAAAAATTGAATAACACGCATTTAAAAATACCTACATGAAATAATATCTTATTACAATAATTTTATACATATGAATATAATACTTGATGCAACAGCAAAATTAGGGTATATAAGTGTTTGAGATAGCCAAACTATGCTTATGAATATATAACTGCACGAATGACAAGTGATATCGAAATAGAGTTGATCCCGCGAACCGCTATGATGTAACGAATTTGTTCGGGGCTCGCTCTGATGTCGGCTTTTGAGCGATTGAGGTAAATATTTAAATCAGGCTAACATAATCTGATTTGTGAACATGAAAGTGTCGACTTTGATACCGTTTTCCGGTATTCTTGTGCACTTAATAGGCTTATATACATTGGATCAAAATCAAATCAAAATCATATAAAAGGCCATGCTTTACTGAGCATGTATAATTCTTATCGCCTTTTATAAATACCAACAAATATTCTTTACAGAGTTTTTTCGAATGCAAATTTCAATGATAAACAAAATTCTGGTAACCAAATCGACATGCGACAAGAATAAAACATTTCCAGCAGTGCGTTCATTCCAAATCGTCTTTAAAAAAAACATTGTTTAAATGTCATATATTTCTTTGCAAATGTACAAACCTAAAATGGTCAAACGGTTAACAGATTTTACAGAATTATATTCGAACGCTAACTTTATAATTGCACATGCATAAATCTTAAACGGTCAATCTGTTGACAGATTGTATGATATACTATGAGGACGCTACTTGTTTTCATATATATCTTTGTACGTGTAAGAATCTAAAATGGTCAATCTATTAACAGATTTCTGAGTATTATATGCGGACGCTACATATTGTATTTGCTTTTATGTGATATGTGTTTGATTTTTGCAATGTGTTACATAAATATCCTTTGGCAACTTACTTTCATTACACGCTATTCCTCTCCAACCATCTTTGCAGCCACCATTTTCACATGCACCCGAAACAACGTCGCATGGGTCCTCTAGGCAATGGCAGTGCTTGGAACAGTTTGCACTGTAACTTCCGAGTGGGCAGTCTGAAACGAAACAAGTGGTGTATGTATGATTTCATAGTAAGTACATATATATATATATATATATATATATATTGTCTTCTTTATATCGTTTAACTTTATTAATTCTTTCTGTCTGACGGGCGTTTCTTGTTTGATTTATTTTTTAGCAGTCACATAAACAATCAAGCTATGTAATGTGGATCATTTATACAACATATTGCTGCTTCTTTTTGTATTTGCACGATGATGATTTGAAGTATTTATTATGTAATGCTATATTCTGAAATATTTTTTTTCCAAAAAGAAGGGATATAGTTGACACCTGTTCGTAATTTCATTTCATCGTTCTTCAAAAAGTTGTTACTCTCTTGCTCTGGTCTCCTTCCTACCATTGAGTAATTAAATGGTGATTCAAATGCATGCGGTTTAATTCCCTTTTAGTATTATTTAATTTGAGTTGCAATGATATGAAGTTATTTTTTTTCACATTATATGTATCATGAATTTTGCTGGGACAAGTGTGAGGCTGAACGCTCTATAACCGGTTTAAACCCCCAATGCTATGCATTGACCGTTCGATTGCATTGACCCCAGCTTTATTCTTCTTTGTGTGTATGTTGTTTTGTATTGTGCTGTTTTGTACTGTTTTGGCAATCGGTCACTTACCATAAATTAAGGGCCAACACATTGTATATAATTAGAATTCAACACTGCTCCACTGGAGTTTCACTTATTTATATTAAGTTACAAAAATGTTAAATGGATTTCAAATACTTATTTTTACTTCAACGGGCATGAGTGAATGATAAGCGTATAAAACGCGATGTTGGCAAATGTTCACAATATATTAAATAAACACTACTGAAACCTTAATTTAGTTAAGAAGATCATTACTTAATTTTATAATTCAATGTAGGATACTCGATGAGTGCAACTGAGCGATTGTGCAATACAATTTAATTTTAACTACTAAAAATAATCAAAAGGTGTCAATAATTTCCATGCTGGTTCAAGGTTTGTAATACATGAATTTTATACTATTTTAATAGGCATTTGTTTCCATTGATTCTTTAAGGGAATGAATTAGTTTCTCGGGCGATAAATAAAATATACGTATAACTTTCGCAGTGGTTGAGTAACCGATATTACATAAAACCTACATCTTTTCTGACACAACCGGTTCGTGGTTTGTATGTATCATAGTTTTAAACGTAATCGGACAAGAGAAAATGATAATTAATACGAAAACGAACTATGTCAGAATGTTGAATACGCGCTTGTTATATGAAATCACCAGAGAAGTTTCATAGAATGTCCATAAAATGCGAGGTTATCTTAAGGGTACTTGCTTTTAATAATAAGCATTAAAGAACGTTCTTAGCTTGTCGGTATATTATAACTTCACAAAATACCAGCAGGTTTTGGTTATCCTCGTAACCCGTACAAACTGTTTTTGGCGTGTATGAGTTAGCCTTTTCTCCGTTCGCAATGGTCGCTTTTAAAGTACATTGTTCATAATGAAGCGAATTTTGCTAAAACCATTGACAAAGCGGCATTTTGAGAAAAGGCAGTCGAAATAGAACGTGAACAACAATAGATTTCTTTCACCGTAGTAAAAACTTTTTACCTTTTTCCGCTAGATACATGAGGTCAAAAATAAAGACCGAAATCAAACGGACAATTTATTTTCATTTTAAATAATTACCTTTTTTGTCAGTACGCGAATATTCATGTGACATTAACGATGTTTGTACCGAGGTATTAGTTGAATTCCACATACAGTAAATCCAATACAGTATGATGACTCATTGTGCAATGATTTGCAAATTAGCTACAAGCTGAACAAAATATCCATCAATGATGGCCAATTCAATTGATACTGAGAATATCTAAACACATTTCAAGACTCTGTAAAAGACTTTCACCGTCGGTTTGAGCATACTTTATTAAGTAGTACACAGTAAAAAAATATTATTATCATTAAGCATTATTTCCAATTCAACGTCTCAAACACGCCTGTTAGACATGTTAAGTGGTAAGCATCGAAAATAGAACATTTCTGTAACCCTGGTAAATGGTCTAAATCAGAAATACACGTAGTACACGTGTTATATTCATTGCGAAATAGGCCTATTTAATATTTTTATATATTTATATTTATATTTTTTATTTTACAGTACTGCCCCTATAATTATATTGGATTTTTTGACGTCATCGTGTCATCGCTTCTTAAGGTAGCGCACCTCTAATGTTTTACCGCGATTTAATTTTACAATCATTGCCGATCTTCAATGATCGGTTATTTCCGAGAGATGCATTTTATTTTTTCAAACATCGAATGTTGATATATGTTTACCTCATTGTGTCATGTCGTGTCTTTTCCCCCGCCGGCGTCCGCCATGCTAAAACCTTAACATGAACCCATTGTACCCACAATTTGTTTTCGTACCCATTTTTTCGTACCCAAATATTTTTCGTACCCAAATGTTTTACCCAAATGTTTTTTGTACCCATTTTTTTCGTACCAAATTTTTTTCGTACCCAATTTTCTTTCGTACCCATTTTTTTTCGAACCCAATTTTTTTCTTACCCATTTTTTTTTTCGTACCCATTATTTTCGTACCCAAATCTATTTCGTACCCACATGTTTTCGTACCCAATTTTTTTTATACCCATATTTTTCGTATCCAAACTTTTTTCGTACCCAAACTTTTTCGTGCCTCCTTTTTTTTTGTACCCAAAATTTTTCGTACCCAATTTTTTTTCGTACTCAAACTTTTTTCGTACCCATTTCTTTTCTACCCAAATTTTTTTCGTACCCGAATTTTTTCGTACCAAAAATTTTTTGTTCCCATTTTTTCGTTCCCAAATTTGGTTCGTACCCACATGTTTTCGTACCCAAATTTGTTTATTCGCATTTATTTTTTTCGTACCCAAATGATTTTTGTACCCTATTTTTTTGTCGAAATAATCGGTTTTCAATTTGATTTGATCTCCTCACTCATTCCATCCCGCGAAACCCTTAAGGTGTCGCAACTCTGGTATGGAATGAGTGATGTATTGGACGTCTTCATTGATGACGTTCAATTTAACGAATGATAAAGGGGGCTAAGTTTCGTTAAGCTGAGGCAAATCACTGCGATTTGGGAGTCTTGAAAACTGGCCCAACACGTTTGCTGAAATTTGACATGTATATGGACAAGAATGCGATCTACCTGTTCATGTAGGCGTCATATCTGGGAAAAATCAAGTTTTCGAGTATTTTGTGTTTAAATATTTTTTATGGGAAACGGCACGCGCGCAGATAAACATTGTGACGTCACGTCATGAAAAGCGCTTAGGCTAGCTTCCATCTTGTTAATAAACAAGGAAACTAAGTTACGCGTTATTATTTGAATAAACAGTTTGGCGTTAAATCGATAAACAACGACGTAATAATTGTGTTTTTGAATATCAATACGAAGTACACATGCATGTCTTTTGTGCAGATCGAGTGTGTTTGTTTAGATACATGACATCTATGTGTTATTGTGTGCGACGAGTTGAAGAAAGGTTTACACGGCGAGGCTTTCCGAGACGTGTCGGATAAATGTAAGTACACACTGGTATTAACATGGTATTCTATTTGTCCGATAATATCTTTAATATACGTGTGTTTTTAATATCCAATGTAATTCAAATTACAAATGTCTGTTAACGTTTGATGAATTCGTTATATCAATATGCATTAACGTTCAAGGGGCATAATTTTATTTGAATGCGCGATTGAATGTGTAATGTTTGGATAATTAGTTGTTAAGCAGTAAAAATGATAAGTATTCAGTTTGCTTTATTTCATTTTCATTAAAAACATTGTTTTACTGTTTTTTCCATAAAGTAAAACAGTTAAGTCGCCATTATATCTTGAATTTTAGATATTAAAATAGAAGTCGGATATTTTATATTTCGGACGTTGCTACGCAAGTTAGTTGTCGACATAATATATTGATTTATTTTTTTCCTATGCAGTTGTGCAGCTGTTGACTACGTAATGATGCGCTGTTTAATTTATAAAATGTCTGCCTGCCCCTGATAATAATAAGTCTTTAACTTAACAAACCCGAGCAATGTCCATGGCCTCTCAAGATAATAAAAATATGTACAGCTGAGCAATATCAATGTAAAACTGATGTCTGGTTAGTGCAGTGATTTGTACACCAGATTCTCACATAGGTTATTCCGGTTGATAACAACACAATTGAATATATATCACTACACAAACAAATTATATAGCTGGTAATTACAATCGATAAATTTCATTGATTTAATTAAATTGTTTGCACAAATTTGGACACTCTTCATGTCTGGGATATGCTGGGTAAAATGACCTATGAATCAAAACAGACATCTTTGAATCAGCGATATGTAACAGTTAAAGTTTAAGACGTGTAAAATACCAGTATATAAATCTGAAAATATCCCACTAAACAAGGATGTACACCCTCAGTAATTTTATACCATACCAGTGTTTTTTTATGGCAATTTCGGGGCCGATATTCGGCCCCATTCCCCTAAAAAAGAGTATATATTTTCCCCCGATTTTTTTTTTTTAGAGAGAACTCTTTTATGATAAATATTCATTTCATAACAACTAACAAAGTATATAACAAATTAATAATATTAATAATATATTATAAAGAGTTACATTGAATTAGTATTTCCCTAATCAGTGTACTTTTCATATGAATTTCATGGTTTTCCCAAAATGGCCAGGAAAAGGCCTGATGTATCTATATATATTGTGTCAATATTTGATGATACAAACATTTTAATTTGGTCCATTTTATTGATAAAAAAATGCTAACATTTGCCATTTTATCGATTAGAAAGTCCCAATTTGACTCAAAATGGCAAGGAAAACTGAGACTGTGCATGAAGGCTTAACTGTCTGAAACTAATGTTGAAAAAATCATTGGTATATATTTTAGAAAAAGGACAGAGAAATTCAGCTGTGAATAATACATTCATACATACATGTGTATTCATATAATAAATTTCAAAAAATAGAAAAGAGTGAATTTTTTATTTTCCCCTTTTCCTAAAAAACGACGCGTTTTTCCCCTTTGGACGGGCCCCGCCACCATTCCCCTATTTGTGAAAAAAACCCACTGCATACGCATGCGAAGATGGTATGAAATACCTATCTTGTGTGACGTATTTTCATTTTAACTCTGGATTTTGATGACGACAAGTCAGATATGCATTTAAATATTTTTTATACGTATATTGTGTGACGTAATCTCATTAAAACTCTAGATTTTAATAAAAACAAGTCTAACACATTACATTTAACAGTAAAATATTTTTTAAAGTATCAAAAAAAAGAAAGTTTACTGGTAAATAAAACTCCTTCATTCCGTATAAGGATTGTACGTTACCAGTGATTTTTTTCTGCCCATAATTACAGCATCTTACAGGCCGTTTCCCAATGGCAAAAAGTAGCAATTTTTCCCAATTTGACATAAATTTTCCCCAAAATATGCAAAACGTTTCCAATAAACTAAATAATTGGTTTATTGAGTTTATTATACAGCAATTAAATTCCCCAGCACTTTATGATATAAATTTTAAAAATCATGCATTAATAAATAATTGGTTAACTGAAATTTATAATCATCATCATATTTGTAATGTTTACTTTTTCCCAATCGCATGGACTATCTCGCTTTTTCCCAATCCATAAGGCACAGGCTGTAAAATATAAAGCGAAAAAAATCACTGGTTACAGCAATGTGTGAAACAACGTCATTAAAAAAAATGTTTGACCACACTAGTGGGTAATTATGTTTACGAAAAATACAAACAATATAGATTTATGAAATAACATGTTATATTTTTATCACCCATAATCACTCATAAAAGCGATTTTAATATATATGTACATGCTTAGACAGTTTGTTAAAGCCAGTGCCTTTTGGATTCGGAAAATAAGCATGATAAACCATGAAATTGGGAAAAATAGCCGCTAAACCATACACTTGAGAAAAATGAAGAATAATTAATATGATTAGAATTACAAATGTTTTTAAGTGCATGTTTGAGTGCATTTTTAAATTTATATTATAAAATGCTGCTTCAATTTCTTCTTACCTTTCATAGGTAAACAATGAAATATCATCTGCTAGTGCCAAATATGACTGGGAAAGCTGATTTATGGTCATATCATAGCAAAAGTGAAGAAAATAAGTGCAATAAATGAATGAATTCAGATTTTGTTATCTGGAATAGTTGTATTTCAAATAGATCCCTCGCCCTATTATGGCCAAATAAGGGCTAAATTGCTTTGGGACTAACACTTAAAATCAAAAGGCATATTGGTTGATCGTGTAGCGTTAATGTGCTACATGTAGTCTGAATTCATCGCCAGGGACTCTGTGAACAACTTACGCAACAATAGCTTGTGCGTACAGCATGATCATTTAAACAGAGCCCCATTCCACAAACATGGAATGGCGGACATATTAACAATATGGACATTGCAGCAGGCATTCAATTGAGCCAGCCTGCATATTTCATAAAATTATGAACATAACAAGCTTTATCACTTCCTTTTATTCATAAAAAACACTTAAAATACATAAATGCATGTTTTTTGTATTGTATATCTTTTTCTATTTGGTATTTTTACTTTTCAGGTAGCGGAATCTGTATGTCTGCGGCTTATCCGAGGGAAAATTGATAAAGGTTGTTGATGCCAAAACAGCTACACAAGCAAATAAAAATATTTTTGATGCTAAAGGTGTGGAAGACTGTCAAATTCAGGATTGGGGTCCCTAAAATCCTTACGGTCGTGTAATTCCTGATGCAGAATGTATTGATAGTGCTGCGTCCTGACACGTAAAGTTTGTTGGCAGCGTTAGTTTGCTCTGAACAGGTTTACCATTATTCCTGCGATTAATGCAGTCCAGCTCAGTTGATTTGCTACTTGTAAACCTACAATTAGCTTATTATACCCACGCTTTTTGAAAAGCGTGGGGATATTCTGGTTATCTATGCCGTCCGTCTGTCCGTCCTGGCCACTATCTCTACCTACACTTTAAGAAAAAGAACCTTTAAACTTACACACATGGTATCTATATGAGCATAATGTGCGACCCTGCACTATTTGGAATTTTGATCTGACCCCTGGGTCAAAAGTTATGGGGGTTCGGGTGGGGCCGGGTCAGAGATTTTCACTAATTTTTTTATGTTATTTTACATTAACTTCTTCATTTCTACACCGATTTACTTACAATTGATACTTAACATATTTTATGACAATACGGTCAATCTCAACTATGCATGGCCCCATTACCAACCCTGGGGCGGCCCCTGGATCAAACATGCGGCATGGGGATACGCGTCGGCCTCTGCCGCGCCATTTTTCACCAATTAACCTCAATTAATACATGAACTAAAGATCTCTTATGACAACACAGTCTATCTCGACCATCCATGTTCCCATTACCCACCCCAGGGCCCCGCCCACTTTGGTGGTAAAGATCCCAAGCTATTTCAGCATAATTAAAATCCAAGCCATTTTTGTGGTCAAGACCCGAGCTTTCTCACCATAATTAAAATCCAAGCCAGTTTGGTGGCGGAGACTCCGAGCTATTTCAGCATTATTAAAATCCAAGTCAGTTTAGTGGTCAAGATCCTGAACTATTTCGGTATAATTAATATCCAAGCCAGTTTGGTGGTCAAGACCCCGAGCTTTTTCAGCATAATTAAAATCCAAGCCATTTTTGTGGTCAAGACCCCGAGCTTTCTAACCATAATTAAAATCCAAGCCAGTTTGGTGGTGACGATCCTGAACTATTTCGGCATAATTAAAATCCAAGCCAGTTTGGTGGTCAAGATCCTGAGCTATTTCAGCATAATTAAAATTCAAGCCAGTTTGGTCGTCAAAACCTCGAACTATGAGCATAATTAAAATCCAAGCCAGTTTGGTGGTTAAGATCCCGAGCTTTTTCAGCATAATTAAAATCCAAGCCAGTTTGGTGGTCAAGACCCCTAGCTTTTTTTAGCATAATTAAAATCCAAGCCAGTTTGGCGGTCAAGATCCTGAGCTATTTCAGCATAATTTAATTCTAAGCCAGTTTGGTGGTCATGACCCCGAGTTATTTCAGCATAATTAAAATCCAAGCCAGTTAAGTGGTCGAGACCCTGAGCTATTTCAGCATAATTTAAATCGAAGCCAGTCTGGTGGTCATGACCCCGAGCTATTCCAGCATAATAAAAATCCTTTCAGTTAAATGGCCGAAACTCCCAGCCATTTCAGCATAATTAAAATACAAGCCAGTTTTCTGAGCTATTTCAGCATGATGAAAATACAAGCCAGTTTGGTGGTCAAGACCCAGAGCTATTTCAGCGAAATAAAATCCAAGCCAGTTGGGTGGTCGAGACCCCGAGCTATTTCAGCATAATTAAAATCCAAGCCGTTTTCGTGGTCAAGACCCCAAGCTATTTCAGCATTTTTTTTTCGGCATAATTTGTTCTTACCCAATTGTTTTCGTACCCACATTTTTTGTACACACATTTTTTTCATACCCATTTTATTCTGTTTTTTTGACAGAATAATGCCCCCTTTTATAGTTAGAAAATTGAAAATTTGGGTAAGTTTTGTGTTAAGGTCTACTCTAATCCTAAAGTATCAAAGCTATATCGTCTACTTAATGTTATAAGTCATGTTACTGACATTTTTTATACATTTTTACTTTTTTCCCATTTTTGTGTTTTTTATTAAGGTGACAACTGTTTAATAATATTAAGTCTACCTTTATGGTAAAAATAATGTTTTTACCCAATTTTAAAAATTGACATTACGAACACATGTCATTTTCTGAATGTAAAAAGTAGCATAACTGACATTTAGTTAAATTTTCAGGAGAAGGAAAAAACTGCTTTATTAAAATAAAATAGGGATACTAACAGAGTAAAACAAACACATGGGATATTTTCATATTTTTAATACTGGTATTTTACGCATCTTTAGGCAGTTCTGTGTACCAAGGATAAATACAATACTTGGACATTCATGTACAATGCACAATACTTATAACCTGAATTGTAACTGTAATGTATTTTAGATTCAGAGATATCTGTTTTGTTTCTAAAGTCATATGAAAAATTAAGTTTATACGTTTATAGGTTTAAAATTGCAAATTGTCCTCTTACTTGCTTTTGTATTTCAAGATAGAATACTTTCCTTCCCAGAGGAAAGAGATCTGGGTTTGAATCCCAGTGGGGGTTTCAGAGGATGATTCATTTTAAGAAAAATGAATATATTTGCTGTAGTTTGTCTCTAACTTAACCAAATAACTTACAATGCCTTTAAAAATATGCAGTTTTTGATAATTCAATTATGCAAGAAACATGTATAATTTTAGGGTAGACTAAGACAGCAAACTAAGAATGGTCATCCATTTTAGTTTTTTTTAAAGTCAATAAACAATAAATGCATATAAGAACACATATTTAAAATAAAAATGCAACAATCAGAGGACATAATCAATTAAATAGTAAATGACTACTTAAAATAATTTTTAGCACTGTTTGTTTTTCAGAGATTTGTGAATATGCCGTTTTATGTTTTTCTCATTGAACTAATGCAATATGTGCTTTGGAACTGGAACCATATAGTGTTGGAAAGCTGGTGTTTCACGTCCAGTGGGTCCTTTCTTCCGGAAAGCTGAAAAGTGTATATGATCTCCCCACTCATTCCATCCCGCGAAACCCTTAAGGTGTCGCAAGTCTAGTCAAAAGTATAATTATGTGTAACACATGTTTCAATAATACTTGCTTTGCAAGATTACAAGTTTGAGAAAGTCTTTATATAGTTCATAATATACTGCTATAAAGAATGTACCATGGAAATGCAACTATAACTAAAACAAGAAAATAATACTCATTTTGATTTATTCCACATTATTTTTCATTAATCAATAAATGCGTTAATAATTTATATGAACAATAACGGACAAGTGTAGTTCAGAACGGACAAGTTAAAGTTCTTTAAGGGTTGTCCGTGGACAAGTATAGTTTTTTAGATTTCGCCACCCCTGAATGTTGTAGTAGTGAAATATGTTCATAAAGTTTTAGCTATTATCGTTGAATTGTATTTTGGAATATGTATAGTCTCATATAACTCAATTATGAGTGGCATTTATGTACTGTGTTTTAAAGTTATTGTGTATATGTTTTACTATGTACATGATGATGAGACTTTAATAAACATCTTAGCTTATCGGCGCTCATGTAGCCGAATACACGCATTTTGCATAAAGGTGTATACAATTCTTGAACATGTCACAGACAAATACTGATCTATATTAACGATCGAAGCAATACAGACATAATAAAATATTTGTTTCTGTAAAGAGAAAAGGTTTGTCATATTTTATACAAATGGACTAGACATTGTGTAAGTAAAAGTAAAGACTTCAATTTTTTTCGGAGCCAAGATTTTTTAATCCAGTAATACGTATTATACGTATTAAGAAGATGCTATGCTGTACATGAAGCCTAATGTTCGCTTGCTTTTTATCAGGACCAATTATTTAGATGAAATTATCTAGAACTGTTTATTTGTAGGTATAATTGTTAACATCGCATTGTTAACAAAATTCGACAATGCCATTTGGATTTCAAAAATTGAATAACACGCATTTAAAAATACCTAAATGAAATAATATCTTATTAAAATAATTTGAAACATATGAATATAATACTTGATGCAACAGCAAAATGAGGGTAAATACAAGTGATATCGAAATAGAGTTGATCCCGCGAACCGCTATGATGTAACGAATTTGTTCGGGGCTCGCTCTGATGTCGGCTTTTGAGCGATTGAGGTAAATATTTAAATCAGGCTAACATAATATGATTTGTGAACATGATAGTGTCGACTTTGATACCGAATTACGATGTTTTCCGGTATTCTTGTGCACTTAATAGGCTTATATACATTGGATCAAAATCATATCAAAATCATATAAAAGGCCATGCTTTACTGAGCAGGTATAATTCTTATCGCCTTTTATAAATACCAACAAATATTCTATACAGAGTTGTTCGAATGCAAATTTCAATGATAAACAAAATTCTGGTAACCAAATCGACATGCGACAAGAATAAAACATTTCCAGCAGTGCGTTCATTCCAAATCGTCTTAAAAAAAACGTTGTTTAAATGTCATATATTTTTATTGCAAATGTACAAACCTAAAATGGTCAAACGGTTAACAGATTTTACAGAATTATTATCTGTTGACAGATTGTATAATATAATATGAGGACGCTACTTGTTTTCATATATATCTTTGAACATGTACGTGTAAAAATCTAAAATGGTCAATCTGTTAACAGATTTCAGAGTATTATATGCGGACGCTACATATTGTATGGAAACAATGTTAGTTTAGATGATCATTACTTAATTTAATAATTCAATGTAGGATACCCGATGAGTGCAACTGAGCGATTGTGCAATACATTTTAATTTTAACTACTAAACATAATCAAAAGGTGTCATTTATTTCCATGCTGGTTTAAGGTTTGTAATTCATGAATTTTATACTATTTTAATAGGCATTTGTTTCCATTGTCTTCTTTATATCGTTTAACTTTATTAATACTTTCTGTCTGACGGGGGTTTATTGTTTGATTTATTTTTTAGCAGTCACATACACAATCAAGCTATGTAATATAGATCTTTTATCCAAATATTGCTGCTTCTTTTTGTATTTGCACGATGATTATTTGAAATATTTGTTATGTAATGCTATATTCTGAAATAATTTTCCAAAAAGAAGGGATATAGTTGACACTTGTTCGTAATTTGTTTTCATCGTTCTTCAAAAATTTGTTACTCTCTTGCTCTGGTCTCCTTCCTACCATTGAGTAATTAAATGGTAATTACAATAAATGCGTTTTAATTCCCTTTTAGTATTATTTAATTTGAGTTGCAATGATATGAAGTTAATTTTTTTCACATTATATGTTTCATGAATTTTGCTGGGACAAGTGTGAGGCTGAACGCTTTAAAACCGGTTTAAACCCCCAATGCTATGCATTGACCGTTCGATTGCATTGACCCAGCTTTATTCTTCTCTATGTGTATGTTGTTTCGTATTGTGCTGTTTTGTACTGTTTTGGCAATCGGTCACTTGCCATACATTTAGGACCAACACATTGTATATAATAAGAATGCAACACTGCTCCACTGGAGTTTCACTTATTTATATTAAGTTACAAAAAATGTTAAATGGATTTTAAATACTTATTTATACTTCAACGGGCATGAGTGAAGAATGATAAGCGTATAAAACGCGATGTTGGCAAATGTTCACAATATATTAAATAAACACTACTGAAACCTAAATTTAGTTAAGATGATCATTATTTAATTTTATAATTCAATGTAGGATACCCGATGAGTGCAACTGAGCGATTGTGCAATACATTTTAATTTTAACAACTAAAAATAATCAAAAGGTGTAAATTATTTCCATGCTGGTTCAAGGTTTGTAATACATGAATTTATACTATTTTAATAGGTATTTGTTTCCATTGATTCTTTAAGGGAATGAATTAGTTTCTCGTGCGATAAATAAAATATACGTATAACTTTCGCGGTGGTTGAGTAACCGATATTACATAAAACATACATCTTTTCTAACACAGCCGGTTCGTGTTTTGTATGTATCATAGTTTTAAACGTAATCGGACAAGAGAGAATGATAATGAATACGAAAACGAAAAACTGTGTCAGAATGTTGAATACGCGCTTTTTATATGAAATCACTTGAGCAGTTTCATAGAATGTCCAGAAAATGCGAGGTTATTTAATGAACAATCGCAATGATAAACAAGATTCTGGTAACCGAATCGACATGCGACAAGAATAAAACATTTCCAGCAGTGCGTTCATTCCAAATCGTCTTTAAAAAACATGGTTTAAATGTCATATATATCTTTGCAAATGTACACATTTAAAATGGTCAATTGGTTAACAGATTTTACAAAATTATATTTGAACGCTAACTTTATAATAGCAAATGTATAAATCTAAAACGGTCAGTCTGTTGACAGATTGCATAATACAATATGAGGTCGCTACTTGCTTTCATATATATCTTTGTACGTGTACGAATCTAAAATGGTCAATATGTTAACAGATTTCAGAGTATTATATGCGAGCGCTACATATCGTATTAGCTTTTATGAGATATGTGTTTGATTTGTAAGATTTTGTTACATAAATATACTTATGCAACTTACTTTCATTACACGCTATTCCTCTCCAACCATCTTTGCAGCCACCATTTCCACATGCACCCGTAACAACGTCGCATGGGCCCTCTAGGCAATGGCATTGCTTGGAACAGTTTGCACTGTAACTTCCGAGTGGGCAGTCTGAAACGAGACGAGTGGTGTATTTATGATTTCATAGTAAGAACATGTATATATTGTCTTCTTTATATCATTTAACTTTATAAATACTTTTAATCTGACGGGAGTTTCTAGCTTGATTTATTTTTTAGCAGTCACATAAACAATCAAGCTCAGTAATAAGGATCTTTTATACAAAATATTGCTGCTTCATTTTGTTTTTGCACGATGATAATTTGAAATATTAATTATATAATGCCATATTCTGAAATATTTTTTCAAAAAGAAGTGAAGTAGTTGACACTTGTTCGTAATTTCATTTCATCGTTCTTCAAAATGTTGTTTCTCTCTTGCTCTTATCTCCTTCCTACCATTGAGTAATTAAATGGTATTTCAAATGAATGCGTTTTAATTCCCAATTATTATTGTTTAATTTGAGTTGCAGTGATATGAAGTTAATTTTTTTTTTCACATTATATGTATCATGAATTTTGCTGGGACAAGTGTGAGGCTGAGCGCTTTAAAACCGGTTTAAACCCCCAATGCTATGCATTGCCAGTTCCATTGCATTGACCCCAGCTTTATTCTTCTTTGTGTGTATGTTGTTTCGTATTGTGCTGTTTTGTACTGTTTTGGCAATCGGTCACTCGCCTTAAATTAAGGACCAACAAATTGAATATAATAAGAATGCAACACTGCTCCACTGGAGTTTCACTTATTTATATTAAGTTACAACTAATGTTAAATGGATTTCAAATACGTATTTTTACTTCAACGGGCATGAGTGAATGATAAGCGTATAACACGCGATGTTGGCAAATATTCACAATATATTAAATAAACACTACTGAAACCTAAATTTAGTTTAGATGATTATTACCTAATTTTATAATTGAATGTTGGATACCCGATAAGTGCAACTGAGCGATTTTGCAATACATTTTAATTCTAACTACTAAAAATAATCAAAAGGTGTCAATTATTTTCATGCTGGTTCAAGGTTTGTAATACATGAATTTTATACTATTTTAATAGGCATTTGTTTCCATTGATTCTTTAAGGGAATGAATTAGTTTCTCGTGCGATAAATAAAATATACGTATAACTTTCGCTGTGGTTGAGAAACCGATATTACATAAAACATACATCTTTTCTGACACAACCGGTTCGTGGTTTTATGTATCATAGTTTTAAACGTAATCGGACAAGAGAGAATGATAATGAATACGAAAACGAAAGATGTCAGAATGTTGAATACGCGCTTGTTATATGAAATCACCTGAGCAGTTTCATAGAATGTCCATAACATGCGAGGTTATGTACTTGCTTTTAATAATAAGCGTTAAAGAACGTTCTTAGCTTGTCGGTATATCATAACTTCACAAAATACCAACAGGTTTTGGTTATCCTCGCAACCCGTACAAACTGTATTTGGCGTGTATGAGTTAGCCATTTCTCCGTTCGCAATGGTCGCTTTTAAAGTACATTGTTCATTATGAAGCGAATTTCGCTAAAACCATTGACAAAGCGGCATTTTGAGAAAAGGCAGTCGAAATAGAACGTGAACAACAATAGATTTCTTTCACCGTAGTAAAAACGTTTTACATTTTTTCCGCTAGATACATGAGGTCAAAAATAAAGACCGAAATCAAACGGACAATTTATTTTTATTTTAAATAATTACCTTTTTTGTCAGAACGCGAATATTAATGTGACATTAACGATGTTTGTACCGAGGTATTAGTTGAATTCCACATATAGTAAATCCAATACAGTATGATGACTCATTGTGCAATGATTTGCAAATTAGCTACAAGCTGAACAAAATATTCATCAATGATGGCCAATTCAATTGTTACTGAGAATATCTAAACACATTTCAAGACTCTGTAAAAGACTTTCACCGTCGGTTTGAGCATACTTTATTAAGTAGTACATAGTAAAAATTATTATTATCATTAAGCATTATTTCCAATTCAACGTCTTAAACACGCCTGTTAGACAGGTTAAGTGGTAAGCATCGAAAATAGAACATTTCTGTAACCCTGGTAAATGGTCTAAATCAGAAATACACGTAGTACACGTGTTATATTCATGGCGAAATATGCCTATTTAATATTTTTATATATTTATATTTTTTATTTTACAGTACTGCCCCTATAATTATGTTGGATTTTTTGACGTCATCGTGTCATCGCTTCTTAAGGTAGCGCACCTCTAATGATTTCCCGCGATTTATTTTACGATCATTGCCGATCTTCAATGATCGGTTATTTCCGAGAGATGCATTTTATTTTTTTCAAACTTCGAATTTTGATATGTGTTTACCTAATTCATTTAGAATACATTATTTTTACTATAAATATTGACTTTGATCCAATTATCATCTGAAAAATACGACTTCGCGATTTCTTAAAAGATCGACGAGCCTTTTTACCTGTTTACTTATGCATATCTAATTTAAGGTTGCACAGATGTGAAGTTGTCGTGGCCGAGTGGTTAAGGCGATGGACTAGAAATCTTTTGGGATCTTCCCGCGCAGGTTCGAATCCTGCCAACATCGCATACTTTTTGTGACGCGTTTTATTTCTTTTCTAACGTAATTTGATTTAATATAGCATATAAGCTATGTTTATTGTTAAATATGTTGAAAATTGTATGCACATCCTTCAATTTTTAAAATTAAAACAACGTTATGGCTAAATTGGGAAATTTTACTGCTGAAAATACGAATGATGCATGTTGCATTTTTATTTTTATTTCAAAAAGTAAACGGTAAATCTGTCTATTTCTTGGTATTTTTGCTGTATATAGTGTTTCTATAAAAAAAATAGTTTAAAATATAACTTAAATGATACTTTTTTGAATTTTATGACACTTTGTTTTTTAACCGACCCAATTTTTACTCGGCTGAAATCACTTACATTTCATGGCGCTATTCCATAGATAAATATTTGTAAAAAATAAATGTTTGTAAAAGAATACTTATTTTATCTTGTTTAAATTTTAAACACCTTTACTGCATCTGTACACACCAACTGCATGCCAAATTTGAATGAATTATGGAACTTTTATATACCCCAGGGGTGAAAATAAACTGGACAAAAGCCGAGCGTGAGGGTGGTTTTGAAAAAATCGGTATATTTTTTTAAAAAGCATGGAAAGCCTACCTACAAATTTGCATGTAGTTTAGTGAAATGATGCTGACTAGGAAAATATTTAATTAAATTATATTTGGATATGTGCCCATTAGGGGTGCGCTACCTTAATTACGTCATCCGACACACCTTCACTGTTTTTGGTTATATGCATATTTATATAGGTCATCGGGTTTATGTCGTTAAACTGTATTAAAATTTTCGCTCTGACGGGCGTTTCTTGTTTAATTATTTTTTAAGCAGTCACATAAGCTATGTAATATTGATCTTTTACACCCATTATTACTGCTTGTTCCTGTATTCGTACGATGATGATCTGAAATATTAACTATCTGATGCTATATTCTTAAATCTTTTTCTAAAAAAAAGGGATGTAGTTGACACTTGTTCATACTTTTATTTTATCGTTATTCAAAAAGTTGTAACTCTGTTGCTCTGGTCTCCTTCCTTCCATTGAGTAATTAAATAGTAATTAAATAAAATGCGTTTTAATTCCCTTTTATTATTGTTTAATTTTAGTTTCAATGCTATGAGGTTAAATTTTATTTTTTACTGATATGTATCATGAATAATTTTGGGCCAAGAGTGAGATTGAGCGCCCTAAAACCGGTTTAAACCCCCAATGCTTTGCATTGACCGTTTCAAGGCGGTGACCACAGCTTTATTCTTCTTTGTGTGTATGTTGTTTTGTATTGTGCTGTTTCGTTCTGTGTTGGCACTTGGTCCCTTGCCTTAAATTAAGGACCAACTAATCGATTATAATGAGATTGCAATACTGCTCCAGTAGCTGGAGTTTCACTTCTTTCTACTTTATTACTTCTTCAGGCATTTAACCACGTGTATTGCTTCACGTGATTTAAAACGTATGATGTAATAAAATATACGGTGAAAAACTGTACATTTACCCCAATGTCTGTAGACGTTAATTCTCCAGTGGGCGCCACATATCTGGCTTCTGTCGCCCGGACAAATACCATGACACTCCTTCTCATGCGCTTGGGTGGCAGAATTAAGCCTATTGCCACAGAGGCAATGTCTCCACCACTAATTGCAATCAGAAACAAAATATATTGATAGCATGTCCGTTGTTTACGAATAAGCAATATATTGACTTTACAACGTATTGTTCAAAGGGATTTCAACTTTTTGTTTACTGATGCTTGTATGTTTAGAGGACATATTTCTGCCAATCTGCAGATTGAAGACATTATCAAGGAAAAATACGAGAGGCGCCCACATTATATTTGAACACAATGAATTCCACAAAAATAACAGCAACTGTACCTTTATTAAAGCATTTGTTCAATATGAGTTCAATAACATGCGAAAATAAGCTTACACCTTTTTTGCCACGATTTAAGAGTATTGTTAATAATATACTGGTCCAGTCTTGTCCACTCGTCCTTAAGAGCTTTTTAAAACCTTTTACATAGTTATTGGTGCGATTCTGATAATGATTCCCCTATACCAAAGTCGAGTATCCGGAGACAAAGGCATCCATACATCACTGCCAATGAAGTTAACGTTCTCCTTCTTATAAATCTGGAAGGCCTGTTGTGATTTGTGATTTCAGGCACTGTCCTGATGGAGAATCATTACGTTCCGACCATCTGGAGACAGTTTCGGAGCTTCATTTCGAAGAACCGTCTTCAATACCTAATTGATATAGAATATGCAATTAACTTGAGTCCCTTTGTTGATTAACCGAAGCTCGGGTTTTCCTCTATAAGTGGTAATTTCTCTTTGTTAAGCTTCCAATATTTTGGTGATAATGTAATAAGCAGTTCCTTTAGAATTGCTTAATATGGACGACATCTCGTGTTGGGTCGTAGATTATCTTTGGCGTTCATACGATTGAATTTGTTGATGGCATCCGATGTGGTCACATTTCAATGATATTAACATCTAGGAATTGGAAGGTCAGGATTGATATTTTGGAGTTGATGTCCAATATAATCATGAATGTTCTTGAGAAAACCTAACGCATTCGAATACCCCACTGTTTTGAACTCATTTTGAATACTCCCATACAAGTTATAGCCGTCATAAGTCCAACAACTACCCCTTCTAATGTATCACTAATTATTATTGAACAAGATAGAGTAAAAGCTATTTTCACATGTTTTTCACGCGGTACTTTGTACAGGTGTATAATGTACTATGGGCGCCTCTTGTATGTTATACTTTATACAATAACAATGATAATAAAAAGTTAAACACACAATGTATAACAAATAGGGAATACATAGGGATTACGCCTAATATATTTAATTTTCATAACAAAAATATTTTAGATATACCATTTTATTCTTTGGGTTGCGTCATGTGTCTTCGCTAAAAATGTGCTACGTTAAATCTACAACCAACCTCAACTCCGAAATATTTGTAGTGGCTGCAGTGTTTTGAACATTCGGTTGGTGAGTTCGAATCAGATAAGTGATCATAATCTGCAAGGATTCGGTTGCCGCTATCTTGATAACAGCCCATATAAATGATGTCTGTAAATAAATGTTACATAATCCTAAATTCATCAATGCAGTCGTATGTTGAAAGCCAAATCGATCATGTCATAAATAACGGAAAGATCGATTCACTGATGTATTTATCATAAGTGTGTTTTACCACATAAATTTCGGGCGAGTTTATGATCTTTAAAAACCGTCATTGCTTTTCGTTGGATTTTAACAAACACTGTATATGTTATTTTTTTTCAAAATTAGACAGGTATAGACAATTCTACATGACACCGGTTTTGTTGCGTACATGAAGGATTTGTTCATAAATGTGATATTGTATGGACACGAATTGTAATACACCAATCGATGCCAAGGATACAAGAGTTTTCTATTTAGTTAGTAGCAGACCATTAACAAGTGTTACCAAGTAAGGCACGGTTACAACTCTGAATTGTAATAACGAATGTATTTTTCATGGTTTTAGTAGAAACGGATAAGATGAGTAATGTTTATTCAAATAAATAGGAATAATGCCACAATATAACAAATCTGAGCAATGTTGTGTAAATGTTGGATTATATGGCACTTATGTCATCTTACGTGTAAATCAATTTCAGCACCAAGTACCAAGGACCTTGGCCATGTAAATACAAATCAATGATATTAAAAGCAGTTGTGTTATTAAAAAACAAACATGATCACCTACGTTGTTTTTATTTTCAAAATTGCATTACGAATTTATTAAGCTTCGTATATTGAAGAAAATAATGATAATGTTTACATTGATGTATAAAATATGGCAAAATGATATTTATCAACTACCATAACATACACCTTGGAGTTTTACACTCACCTTTCGCAATTAAACTGAATGAGAATAGCAATCAAACAATGGGTCGTTAATTTCAACTCTAATTATTTTAATAAACTAACTAAAGAACATTTAAGAAACATTAAGTGCCGAATAACAAAAAAGTATGCGATCACGGAATCGTTGTTAAGGACTAGAAAACAATTTTACAATATGTTTAATCGCAACAAGTAGTATTTGTAGCACACTTAACGAAAAACGGTAGTTATTTATCGAATCCAAATAATTATTTCAACCCTTGTAGCAATATTGACAAAATAATTCTTTTTATTTAATTTAGAGAAACGGTTTGCCATTTTCTACAAATAAAATGCACAGTGTGTTTTTGACGATGCTGCTTTAGCGAAGCAGCTCGTCTAAGTTATCATACCATGTACAAATTCTTCACAATGGCGACCTATGTAAAATACCGAGCCAGTCCTATAGATAGTTCGATTAATCTAATCGGCATACCTCGCTGATTATAATTGATAACATTCTCCTAGCAGAGTTGTCGTTCGTGCCTCAACATACAACAATGGCTGCGCCCATGAGAGAATGTGAACAATCGTGTCAAAACTTTCTAACTGCATAAATCGGCTTGTTTGGCTATTTAGAAACTGTCATTTAGGATATATTAATTATTTATTCACTAAATCTCCGCTAATGACAACAATGGATGGAATTCAAATGATATATTCGATGTGAATGAAGGACTTTCTGGATCTTGACAGCTTCACACGGCAAAACTGGCATACTGGTATTTTTAGTTATCAATTTGAGTCATATTTTGCTTTATAAATTGTATTCGAGCATTTTGCGACTTATTGAATGACTATGATACCCGATATCAACATATCATATGGGATTTGCAGATCACCAAGCTGTCCTGAAATTCAAAATTGATTACAAAGTCTTTGCTCAAATTAATGGTTTGTTTTTTTTACTTGTTTTTATTTTAGTACTTGATATTATTTTAAAGTTTAATGAACTGCGTCACAGTAAAAAAAGACATTTATGCGATTGTGGCCAGTTTTGGTCCAGATCAGCCTGCAGTCGCTTGAAAGCTGTTTGCTTAAACCGGTTTTCTGACAATAACAAATAGTTTAATTGGAATTGGATACTGATTTGACTGCCCTTTTCCTGTGACCTGGCTCAAATAATAGAATTGTCATTAATCAAATGATTTTATTTCGAACATTAATCAAGTGTTTTTTTTCTGGTCCCTCGGGATCAATGACTCCAGCACTTTCGTGTTGAGAATTGAATACTGCTTAAGGCGATGCTAGGGGGCGTGAGAGATAATGCATCTTCCATTATCTCTCATGAACCGACTCAATAAAACCGAGTCGGCAATATTTGACTTAATTTTTGGTTTGGTTGCTCTCGAGGGATCGAAAAATTTCAGAATCTTTCTTAAAGCCTAGTGGTAGAGTGTCGACTTTGATAGCAGGAGGTTGCGCTGCGGGTTTGATCCCCAGAAGCGACATTCAAAACTAGCAAACTTTGTTTTCTAAAAGGCTGCTAAACCTGATATACTAAGATAATGTGAATTTTCTCTCACATGATTGCCATCAGTTATATTATATAAAAACTCACAGCAGTAGTAAACAATGGGACAATAATTAACGAACGCATCTTTCATTTGTCTTTGACACTTTGAGTTTGACATGGCCTAGATTGAAATTTGTGACTTGACTTTACCAGCACTCTTGTGACAGAGCTAAAGTGTAAATGTACCATTGAAGATCACCTAAATCCAGATTTGCTATTACAGAAGTGTGAAAAGTTTGAAGGTTGTGACAATTAAGCAAAAATGGGTCATTACCGAGAAGCCACAACTGATCTATGACGGTTTTAAAACAAGAGATTTCAGTGCCCGATATATATTTGCTTACATAGTTCAATAAAAAATAATTTCAGAAGCCTGGTGATAGTTTATCGTTAATGTTACCAATGTGTAAGACCAGGGCCTTGATTTTCAAATCTAGGACATGCATGGTCAGATGATGTCATTAAAGATTATACTTTTTTTTTCAAACACATACACATGTAAACATGTATTTGTAACTAATGTAGATGTTATAAATAGTAAAATGGTTTGATGGACTGCTTGGATGTGTAGTTACATAATAAAGAGCATATCAAACTGTTTTATTTCAAATATTTGTGCATCTTTTTTACTTATATTGATAATATTTACAAAATTAATGTATATGAATGATAAAATTTACTGAAATCATTTAAATGATGCTTAAATCATGACAGTAATTTATACTGTTAATTAGTAAATATATGTTGCTTGATACAATCATGTACATCTATATCAAATGAGATCATACTGTAACTTCAATGATGAATTTAAGTGAATTAAATTGAATCCAAAATGTAAGTCACTCCCATCTCTCTCCCGCAGCGCGCATACCTAAAGATCTAAAATAGTATACATTATTATGTATCATGTTGTTTAGAGGGATGATTTTCCCTCTGTTGTATCAATGTATTGTTTTACTTCTTAAATCAGTGTGTTTAAAGATATATACACATAGCTCCGGTGTCAGAGCTTCAGGCAATTAATATTTCACCCCCTGATCTTTTTTCTAATAGATATTTTAGCTAGTCCCTACATTCAATTCAGTCAAATATATGTTAAGTAGTATCTGTACACATCGGTAGATTGAATTTGTACATTAAATATTATTTTTAGTGTTAAAAGATAGTACAAATGTTCATGCTAGATGAATTAAGAGCCTTAGTCAAGCTGTATTTAAACATTTTTAAATGGTAAAATTTTCTGAAATGTATACCCATTTTCTCTTGAGCACTGGTCAGATATAAAATGTATACCATTTAACCACTTTTATATCAAGCTCTGACCATATCTCAAATGTATATCCCTTTTCTCTGGCACCCTGGTCATCTCCTGTTGATAACCTAACAAACACCTATCAAAATGGCAAAGTATATGCAGAACAGTTCATTATATGCAATGGTTGGATGAAATACTTCAGAAAAAAATTGTCCAGCTTTTCACATGAAAATCTAGTTTTTACAGTCATGGAAAAAGAACCTGCACAATACAAATCAAAAACACTTTTTATCAGTGTATCACCCCATATCTTGATACTCTATGTGCATAAATATCTCAAGTCTTCATGAAATCAGGACCAAAAAATTGTATTTGATGTCCTTTATCTACCTGGCTATAGTTATCAAATTATTATAAGCTCAATCAGTATATTTATATCATCATTTATGCTTGGTGTTTTGTAAAAATATACACAATCTTGCAGTTACATGATAGAAATAAATAATAACCAAGCCACCCATAATATAAAGGTAATTGGCAAAGCCTATGGTAAAAATATGAAAACATTGAGTGAAATCGCCCTCTCGTGCCAGCAAAAACAACGCGTTGACAGGTTGTCATTTTTTACAGTTTTACTTTCACATTCATTTTGTAATATCAAACTAATAACAATTATTTGGCTGAGAAAAATATCGCCATTGCTTATTTAATATATTTTCTGTACATTTCTTCAATAAACTCACATCATTACACGATTTTCTTCGTAAATTCAAACATTCCTGACAGGCTACCACTTTGTTTACATAGTTCGCTTGCATATTGACGCGCAGGTAGGACCGCATTACCGCTTACAAAATATGTATTCATACTATTGCCTTCGAGGTACTTATCCGATGTTTGACGGAAAGGGCCCAGAATGTGCGATTGTGGGTCAAGTTCCCACAGGTACTACTTTCCCGTTCCAAGTTTTTTTCCGTACCCAATATTTTTCGTACCCAATTGTTTTTCGTTCCCATATTTTTGTTTCGTACCCACATTTTTTTCGTACCCACATTTTTTGTTCGTACCCCAATTTTTTTTGGCATAATGTTTTCGTACCAAAAATTTTCGTACCCAAATTTCTTTTCGTACCTACATACACAATTTTGGTGATGTAGATAAACTTAAATTGATGCTTTTATATCCATCCTTTTCAAAAGCTTCGTAACACCAGTACTGTACATTTTATTCGGTAATCAAGTATTAAAGCCCACTTATTTTGTCTGGTAATGGGACGTTGTACATGAAGCATGCTTTTTTTCCTGCTTTTAATCAGGATACATTATTAACATGAAATTCTGGAAAACTGTTATTTGTATATAGACTTAGTTAACGTCACATTATTCGAATTCGGAAATGCGTTTCAGATTTCAAAAACTCAATAATTCGCATTTTAACTAGCATATGTATCTGATTCATTTTAATGTTGAATCGCGGGTTAGGCTCGTAAGAGTCTCGACGAACTCCGCATTTTTAATTATTGTACTGCAATTTGTTGCGATCTCGAAAGTTACTGAATGTATCTTAACAATTAGAATAGTTTGTGGAATCGTTAAATAGCAGAATAAAATCTCAATGAACATTTCATCGGACTTGTCATCCCATCGAATTATGTTGCACATATGTTTAATCGCAATAAGTAGTATGCATAGCACACTTCTTTGAACGAAATACAGGAGTTATATATCGAGTCCAAATAATTATCTCAACAATTATAGCAATAGTTTCGGCTGAAAAATGTGTTGAATTTGGAGAAAAGGTTTGCCGTACTGCAAAGTGTAATTTTTATTCGGTAATCAAGTATTGAAGCCCACTCATTTCGCGTGGTAATGATACGGTGTACATTAGCATGCTTTTTGCCTGCGTTTAATCAGGACACATTTTTTAACATGAAATTCTGGAGAACTGTTATTTGTCGATAGACTTTGTTAACGTCACATGAACCAAATTTGGAAATGCGTTTCATATTTCAACAATTCAATAGTTCGAATATTAAATTATATCTTATTTGACCGATTTTAAACATATGGATATAACACTTGATGCAAGAAAGAGGTAGGTTAATATGTGTTTGAGATGACCACACTATTCTTATGCATATTTAACTACATGAATGACCTGACAAGTAATAGCGAACCACGATGTAACGGATCAGTGCATAGGGAAATACATTTTAGATAAATTAAGCTAAAAAGAGAAAGTCGATTGGTTAAATAGATGTGAAAAAATGTATATTTTTAAAACGAGCATTCTTATAATCATTACTACCGTGCACGGTGAATGTGTACGTCAATCTGAAACCCCTTGCACTAACTCCGGAGTTTGCGGAGAAGACAATACGTGCAGAGTTCGACTGCGACGTAAATCGCATAAGTGGCATTGTCCCGCAGAACTTCCCGATAGACGGATAGGAGGCGTCAGGTCCGTTGAAGAGCTCCAGGTAGTCATAATCGCAGTTGGAGTGGCTCTGCAGTGCGAACTCAATAAATTTCACCTGAAACACACAAACAACGAGTTATTAAGTGTGACTTTATTGTTAAGGAACTGTGTGTAGGTTTAACATATTGAAGCTTGGATTACATATATATAATTATTACCTGGTAATGTAAACATAAATATTAATAATATAAGATTTATTTTAAATGTCAAATGTTATGTGAATATAAACAACTTTCTTTATTAAATACCACACGAAAATTTAACAAAAGTAAAATTGTTGTCGGTTTATCGATCAATAATTAAAAGTTAAGTATGAACATTGATCCAGTAGCCCTCTGGTGCGTTTATGACCCAGGTACAGTGCACTTTGCTGTTGTAATTTGACGGGAAGTTGGGGCTCGTGATGACGCCAAATTGATCCGTCAGGGCCCCGCCACACTCTGTAAAGGCAAGCATTATACGATGAAATAATATTGAATGAGCCTTTTAAAGATTTGAAGTAAAGCGCAGTTAAATATATAGTTTTTTTATTTCACTTAATTCTGTTAAATGTATTGCGTAAATATTATAGTTTTCAATATATACATTACAACTGGTGGTCTGATTTATATTTAAATTTATCTTGTTTATCGGCGCTAATAAAAAGCCTGAGAAAGTGTGAATATTATTAATTAAAAATGCAATTGCTAGTCCCGTCACAAAACGTTTAATAACGTTAATTCACGTTCGTTAAATTAACACATAAATCGTTGTTACAATTACATTATTGTATTAGTCAAGTTATCGTGATTTTGGAAGATTTGTATTTCTTTTGCAATTACGTCCTTGACACTTATACTGTAAATAGATTTAGTAAATAATTTGTAAGGACATTTCCAACATCATGTTTGACATAAATATTGATAATAAATTTGAAAATTAAACTTAAGGAAAAATACGTTAACAGAAGTGTTCACATTCTTAAAATACCCGATAAGCACAATCGCAGTTAAGAGCTTTGCGTAGATAAGAAAAAAATGAATATTGTGATTGATTTTTATTTTTTATGTATTACTTGTTGAACTGTTTGATGTCGATTACCATTGAAATAATTATTAAACAGAAAATTTAACGATATTTTTACACAGCGTTATATTTAATTCCTGTACGTTGAAAGCACCATTACTTAAAAGTAAATTATGACAATTCATAGTACTTTGATTTCTTAAAGCGCCCCCCCCCCCCCCCCCCGAAAGACCAACAGTAGAACACAAATCTTATGCCGCCCCCCCCCCTAAAAAATAAAAAATAAATTATTTAATGCTATATGGATTCGGAGCGTGCGACTGAAGTGTAAGCTGACTTATAAATGACAAAGTCATATTAATACATCTCAAATTTTCATGAACTTTGTATACATGACGCTCTCCCATTAATTATTTGTATCTCGGAGACTGCGGAACATATAAGTAAGTAATCTGCGTAGTATATAACTTTGATATATTTTTTGTAATGATTTTACGAAAAGAAGTTTTCCATTCAATTTCTGTGTATGCACATCACAAGTTCATGTGTGTTTATATATGGTTTTACAACACTATACCGGTATATTTGCATACCGCGGTATATTCAAATAAATGGAATACATATATTAATATATATACATATTTTGAACTATAACAGTACACACAAAAAGAAGCAAAATCTACAAGTACAAACCTGTCAAAAACATAATTGCA
>NC_068363.1:34284189-34349189 GCF_020536995.1 Dreissena polymorpha
ACAGTTCTCAATTTATAAAAAGTTGAGCATGAGTTCACCAATAACTACTGGTATACTCTAGACAACGACAAACATGCTTTATAATCGCTTAAACCGAATATAAAAAACAACTCAAGATAGCAAAAAATATCTTTTAAAAAAGATATCGGGCGTGAATGCTGACTTTGAAATAAAGTTTGAAATTTTCGTTTGTAAACAATTTAATTGAACACATAAGTTAAACTATTGTTGTTGTTTTTTTCAATTGATAGTCGGATAATCACCGCATTAAATGTGTGTTATTATAGTCAAATATCGCATAAGTGTTTGTAGATTAAAATTATACTACGGGAGTTCAAATCATATGTGTCCCTACATGGCTTATAATGAGTTTATTTCTTCACCAACAAAATGTATCGTATGTGCAGTTTTCTTTCTACGAATTCAAATGACACTTTCATAGCCGCGCCATTCGAAAATGGGTATTATGGCGTTGATACTAGCGTGGCTCAAGCCCAGCCTATGCATTTGCGAAGTCTTGTCAGGGGCTAGGCTATCCCCTATAAAATCACTCAAGGTTCTATTATCTCATTATGTTTCTTCTAACTAAACTGAGAGATGCGAAGACTGGGTGGGCTATAGCTATGATGGTTGCATATGGCATAAGACCCATTTTCGCATGACGCGGTTAAAAAATAATCTGATTGGTAAGTGTAAATGGCTCATTTTAGCACAATGCTTTTCGATATAAAATTGAATTCAACAAAGCAAATATAGCAAACTGGCAAATATGGGTAGCTTATTCAGGCGTTCAGGAACGATTACCAGACGTGCTTACCGAGTACGGCAATTATTTTTGGAAAGATAATTAAACGAGTTTCCTCTTAACAGGACACTATTCTTTTTCGGTAGTTTTTGTTTTCTCATTTTGAAAGCAAAACTGTGTTGATCGAAAGTTAATTATGTTTTCTTTTAACCCCGATATGTACAAAACCATTTATTCCAAATGGGGCTTGGAATTGTTTTTAAGCTTTGGTTCTGCTTATTCTAGGGAAACAGGTATTTTTATATCCAATTGTACACAATAAAAATATATAACTCTGTTGCTGATTCCAACGGTAACTTTTGTGTGCAATTGATATTTCTGTTAGTGAATACCGCTTTACATTCCTGACTTATATGGACCAAATATTGACTCCCCCTACTTTTTTACTGATATCTTTGAAATTATTAAAATGCTTGACAATGATTCTGTTATCATATGTGGTGACTTTAACCTTGTAATTGATCCTGTAGTAGATTATTATAATAACAAAAATATAAATAACCCTAAGGCTCGCAAAAAAGTCATAGATTTTATCAATTGTTACTATTTTGTAGAGCCCTTCGACATCAAAATCAGTCAAAAAAAGAATTTACCTGGCGTAGAGTAAATCCAATACAACAGACTAAGGTGGTTCTATTTTAATCACATCAGATTTTAGCAACACTTAAAATCAACTTAAATTGAACCAAGTTTTAAATCCGATCACTCAATAACACTAACTTTAAACATAACTTTTAGTATTTTTTCTCATAAATATGGTCTTTGGAAACATAAATTATTTTTTTTAGACATTATGTACGTACAAGAAATAAGCAAAAACATTGAAGATATAAAACTTCAATACGCGTTACTCAGTTACAATTACCAAAACATTAATGAAGTTCCTGACAGCGAATTACAGTTTACTATAAGTGATTTTTCTAGACACTCTGCTGATGGAACTAAGAGGAAAATCGTTTTTATATGGGTCTTATATAAAAAAGGGAACACAACTTAAAGAAAGCAAATTATAAGCTACAATCAAAGAATTGGAAGAAAACTTTGAAATCTCAAATAAAAAATATTCAGAGCACACAATTAAAAAAATGTATTATCAGATCCAAATTTAAGTGGACTTTACAAGGTGAAAATTTGTTGATGTCTAGAAATAAATGCAGTAAAAAAATAATATAAACTAAAACAAGAGGGCCTGAAAGGCCCAAAGTCGCTAACCTGAGATAACAAGATATTATTGGGACAAATTTCTGACCAAGTTTCATGAAGATCGGAAAATAAATGTGGCCTCTAGAGTGTTAACAAGGTTTTACTATAGCCATATATGGAAAAATGCCCTGCCCCCTGGCAGCCATGTTTTTCAACCAACCGGCATCATTTTTGAACTCATCCAAGATATTATCGTGATGAATATTCTGACCTGGTTTCATGAAGATCGGACAGTAAATGTGGCCTCTAGAGTGTTAACCAGATTTTACTATAGCCATATATTGAAAAATACCCCGCCCCTTGGAAGCCATGTTTTTGAAGCAAACATAATTATTTTCGAACTAATCCAAGATACCATTAAGACCAATCTTCTGACCAAATTTCATGAACATTGGACAATAAATGTGGCCTCTAGAGTGTTAACAAGGTTTTACTAAAGCCATATATAGCCATATAAGGAAAAATGCCCCGACCCTGGCGGCCATGTTTTTAAAGCAACCAAAACCATTTTCGAACTCATCCAAGATATCAATGGTACAAATCTTCTGACTAAGTTTCATGATGATCGGAAAAAAATGTGATTTCTAGAGTGTTAACAATGTTTAATAATAGCCATATATTGAAAAATGCCCGTCTGCCGTGGTGGCCATGTTTTTCAACCTACCGGCATCATTTTTGAACTCGTCCAATATATTATTGAGATGAATCTTCTGACCGAGTTTCATGAAGATCGGACTATAAATGTGGCCTCTAGAGTGTTAACAAGATTTTACTATTGCCATGTAAGGAAAAATGCCCCGCCCCTTGGCAGCCAAGTTTTCAAGCAAAGGTTATCATTTTCAAACTCGTCCAAGATATAATTGGTACAAATCAACTGACCAAGTTTCATGAAGATCGGAAAATAAATGTGGCCTCTAGAGTGTTAACAAAGTTTTACAATAGCCATATAAGAATAATGCCTCGCCCCCTAGCAGCCATGTTTTTCAATCAACCGGCATCATTTTCAAACTCGTCCAAGATATTATTGGGATGAATCTTCTGACCAAGTTTCATGAAGATTGGACATTAAATGTTGCCTCTAGAGTATTAACAAGATTTTACTATAGCCATAAATAGCCATATAAGGAAAAATGCCCCTCCCCTTGGCAGCCATGTTTTTCAAGCAAAGGTTACCGTTTTTAAACTCATCCAAGATATCACTGGGACAAATCATCTGAGCAAGTTTCACGAAGATCGGAAAATAAATGTGGCCTCTAGAGTGTTAACAAGGTTTTACTAAAGCCATATTAGGAAAAATGCCCCGCCCCCTGGCGGCCATGTATTTCAACCAACCGGCATCATTTTTAGACACGTCCAAGATATTATTGGGATGAATCTTCTGACCAAGTTTCATGAAGATTAGACAATAAATGTGGCCTCTAGAGTGTTAACAAGATTTCAATAAAGCCATATATTGCCATATAAGGAAAAATTCCCCGCCCCTTGGCAGCCACGTTTTTCAAGCAAACGTAACCATTTTCAAACTCATCCAAGATATCTATGAGTCCAATCTTCTGACCAAATTTCATGAAGATTCAACAAAATGATGTGGCCTCTAGAGTGTTAACAAGGCAAATATTGACGCCGCACAACGGACGACGGAGGACGGACAAGAGGCGATTACAAAAGCTCACCATGAGCACGTTGTGCTCAGGTGAGTTAAAAAATTCAGATGATAGTGAAATAACCGACAAAACATGTATACTAAATACAATAGCATATTTTTAATCAGTCTCTCTATAAGCATATTTATCTATAACACAATCTCAAGGTATAATAACCTGTATTTCAAAGGGTGATAAATCAAGGCTTTTTATACAAAGTCGGCACACTATTACTCTTTTAAATACTGATTTTAAAATTACCTCTGCAGTAATAGCCAATAGATTCAAATTTTCTATGGACAATTTAATTCATAACGACCAGACTAGTTTCATTAAAGGAAGATACACAGGGGAAAATATGATGTTAATTTATGACATTATTCACTATACTGAAGAAAATTTGATCCCGGGTTTACTTCTGCTAATAGACTTTGAAAACGGCGTCGATTCATTGTCGTTTTAAGTCGCTTGTTTTTCAGTGTGGTTAATTATTTATGTTTTCGCTAATGTATGGGGCTGCAGACAAGGAGATTCCCTCTCATGTTATATTTTTATCCTCTGTACTGAAGTTTTGACACTTGTATTGGGAAATAACATGAATATAAAAGGTATAACAATGCAATGAATTGGCCATCTTTCCAGTTTACTCTAAGTTTGTAAACTTTAAATGTCATTTTGTATTTTCCTTGTTATGATTTGATAGGTAACCTCAAGCAAAGACATAATACTGCATGTGATCTTCTTTATCAACATCAATAATATTTACATTCCTAAGAGTATATCCCTTATTCTTATAGTATCGGCCGTCCTCATTGTATCGTGTCTTTCAAGAAAACCTTTCAAGAAGTGCTGGATATTAAATGTGTTTTCCATTTTTAGAAGTGTTAATTCATTTGCTGTTTAATAATGACTATTACGACGATCTTTCTCATGATTTCCGGTTTTCATTTGACAGTATGTCATGTTTATTCCAGGCCGATATTATGAGTAAACATAATAATGTTATTTTGTTTTGGGTTTATTAGTAGGTTTATCCAATGTTGTATAAGCGGCTTATTTGTGAAAAAAAAACATTAAAAAAAAACATGAACACGAGTTTCGTTTTTTCCATTAAGAAACTTTTTATAGAAAAAGCACATGCGCATAGTAACACACGTTAGCAACCAATAAGAATAGCCGATATTATGAGTAACGATGAACATGATATTGATTACTACGTGGAGCTGAGTCTCGCCAGTATTTTGGCAAAACATCAGCGAATTTAATGCAGTTTTTGTTGTTATGTCCGATAATTTACATTAATCTATTGATTGACGTATTAAAAATGTATGTTTTCCAATCTTTTCAATCAAAATATTTACATGTTTCCACTGAGAGGGCCGATACTAAGGATACACATGCTAATATGTATAGAGGACATGTATATGTATTGTAGAATATTTCAATAAAAAACATGTACAACGACATTAAAAATTAGCTTTAAATTCTGTGTATTATGTTTAAGTCTTACTTTATGCAACGTAACTAATATTTGAGGCATCATTGTATAAACATATCATAATTGAATTAAGGAAATTATCAATAGATGTTTAATTATAAAGAATATAATGGTATAAATATGTGTAACGTAACGAATATTTGGAGCTTCAATGTATACATATATCATAACTAAGTAATTTAATTTTGGAAATTATTAATAGATGTTTAATTATAAAGAACATAATGGTATGAATATAATTTTGATTAAAATATTTCCTAAAAAGAATGTAAACGCAAATATGTTACATTACAAAGCACATAGGTTATTGAAGAACTTGACTTACTTGTCAATCAAACAGTTTCCTTAAGGCATATACATAAAATATGACAAAATAGATTATTCATTAAACTTCCGTTTGCCTTGCCTCATGTAGATTACTGCAAATTAAATGTCAAAATATCCTGTCAGCAATGGTTCAACGGAAAAATTAATTTAAGCTATTTCCGACCATGTGATTTAATCGGTAAAATAGCGATTCAGTCAGTCAACAATTAGCACGTGCGGAGACGAATACTATTGACCAATCAACGGTTAGATAAGATAATGTTTGTTTACACATCATATACCTAAATACACACTTGGTTCAATACACGCCAGACCACTGTACAAGGAGGTCATAATTTCGTGTTGTCGCGGGTGAGTCCCTTTAAGGGTCTTGCTGTGATCTTGTATTTTACGAATATAAGAAAACGTTCTGTTAGAACTAAATAAGCAATACTAAATCGCAATGAAAACTGAAATGGACTCGCGTATACTTTATCGTCTATCAACGACTATGCTTCATTACTTGTATGTTCAATGTAAGATTGTTTTATTTTTTATGTCAGGAACGATTCTTGAAGTTTTATCTGACCATTACATTTGGCCAAGACAAAAAAAAACTTTTTATAATAAAAAACAATACTCAAATGAATTGCAATTGAACATATGTGTATGTCCAATATACATATGCAATAATTTTCATTGCTTACTGGTACCATTTGGTCCATTTTAATGTATTGTTTATGTAAGAAAAAGTCAGTTCCTAATTCGGTGTGAATAACCAATAATCAGTAATACTCCGAAGTTAGCTCAAGTGTTTCACTGTGTATGCGAACAAGAATGCACATATTTTTTCTCGCTCGTTCAGACCAACGGTATATTTGAGACCTTTAGATATATTTCGGACAACGCTAACGTTTGAACAATGTCGCTGATATTACCATAAAGGCGAGACACAACTGGAAGCAGCGATCCCGGTGACTATTATATCCTGGAAAGCGTTAACGAGATGCCTTTATACGTTCTTTCATTCAAAGACCCATTCGCATATCGTAATAGCGTGTTTTGTTTCATGTGGTAACGCCGAAACCCGTTTTCTTGTTCGCACAGGGCGAAGTTATAACCCGTAGCCATAGTTCTTGTCAGACGTAAAGGTCCGTCCGAGGGGAACGACAAAAGGGTCATGGTCTTTATGATTACCAATTCAAAGTTAGAGCACCTGGTTTTGTTTTACCTTATTCAGCCGCGAAGGAAGTTTGTTATCATTTTAAAAAAAAATTATAAATAAATTGCAATTTATATATGTACAATTCAACCTATGTTTTCAACAATATTTATTGATATATAGTATTTTTTGTTAATTCATATTTAAGTAACAAAATGCCAATTTCGCTTGGAATCGGGAATAGTGAAAGCTTTTGCATATATAACTACATGAACTACAAATTCGATGCAAAGGATCGGTCACATTTAAGCTGACAATATCAGCGTATAATATATTGATGGTTTGATATTACGTGAATGTATAACGCTTGTGTAATGCGACAAACAATAACCATACCTTCCCAATATCAAACATTAATAGTTTAACATAATTGCGCGGGCCACCCTCTACAAGACCATCTCTCGGCAAAAGACACGATGCTAGCTGTCAACCTATATTGCCTCATACTCTTTATAAAATTATAAAATATAAATATATACAATTAGCCATCTATTGTATAACATGTTCAAAAAAGAGATAACAATTTGTTTATTATCACATGATATGTTAAGAAGAACTGTAACTTATACTTACAATTGAGTGTACTATGCTTGTTACATGTTGTTTGTTAATCATGGATGTATCAAATGTATTGATACTTATATATGTATTCCATGTCACATTATAACTTGTAATTTAGAACACTCTCACTATCCAGTGATAAGTGATTTATTAATTGATGTATATAATTTGAACATTGAAATTATTTATATTTAGCACGCATGTCTGTAAATGACGATAAGCTTGTTATGCTTAAGTCAAAATAAATATTCTGTTATGTTCTGTTAAACAGCTAATCAGCACTCAGGCAGCCGAATACACGCATTTCACATGGAGATGTATACAATCCTAAAACTTATCACATGTCAATAGTAACCTATATCCACCAGTGAAGCACTATAGACAGCATAAGCGATTTGTTTTAATTAAGAAAACGGGTTTTCACATTTAATTAAAATGCACTACACATTGTATAGCTAAAAGTAAAGACTTCAACGTTCTCTGGGCCACGTATGTTTATTAAGAATTAAAGCCCACGCTTTTCGCGAACAAGAGGCGTCGTTGTACATGAAGCATAATTTTCACCTGTTTTTTACCAGGACCAATTTTTACATTAAATTATTTACAACTGTTTATTTGTTATTATTACATTAAAAAAAATCAATAATGCTTGTCGGATTATTGTTTTTTGAATAATACGCATTTAATAAATACTTCCATTAAATAATATATTATTTTAATCATTTTAAACATATGGATATAATACTTGATGCAACTACAAAAAGGTTGGTTAATAATTCCTTGAGACAGCAAAACTATTCTTAAGCATATATGACTACACGAATGACCTGTCAAGTTATAACGCTATCGCGATGATTGGATCCCGCGGCCGTGAAGATTTAAAGGATCTGTGTTGGGTTCGCCATTTGAGCCATTTGCGTAAATATTGAAAATTAGACAAACAAATTCTGATTGGCGCACATGATAGTGTCGACTGTGATACCAATGTGCGATTTTGGGGGCATTCTTGTGCATTTAATAGGATCATATACATTGAATCGAAATCTCATAATAATTCCATGCCTAACTGAGCATATAAAAATCTGATCGACTTAATAAGTACAAAGCTGTCCAAGTGATACAGATAAAGAAAACATCGTTTAAAATCAAAATACAATGTCTCTTAAGCTTATGCACTTGTGAAATAATTCAGTTAAATAAATAATTGCATGGTGTCGAAAACTGTGATTAAACTAAACATACTTATTTAAAATATTAAAAATTATAAGTTATCTTAGTGTTCATTTTTGCATCACAGCAGACTTCTTTTATCCCAAAGAACATATGCTTTGGATTTTTTGACGATAGCCAGTAATCATTTGTTTGATTATATTACCTCAATTAGCTAATTAACATAAGTGTTTTAAGATAAACATACTCAAAGAAATATGTTTTTTTTGTGTGTAGCAGACTTCCCGTACATAAGAATATGCAATCTTTGCGTATGGCGGGCAATAGATCGAGACGATTTGACGACTGTGTCAGGAAATAATACAATTATTTTCAAATATGTTATTATTTTATTAACTATTGCGAAAGTGAATAATTCTTTGAAATTCCGATTGTAATTAGATATAATTGCTGACCAATAATTTCATTTTTTTGTAAAACATCGTTCGATAAAAGGAATGACAAAACAAATGTAAGTAAATAATACGCATTGTACAAACATGCAAAACTTTTTGAAGTGCGCAAGTTAACCGCATACGATATTATTTAATCAGTAACATTTATTGTAAAAACGGTGCAATTGCGTCAACCAATATGCGAATTCTTTATTGCGTCAGTTTATCATCAAGATGGTAGTGGATAATATAGACGAGGCAATGATATATAGAGGGGCAGCTAGCCCCAAATTAGCATGGATTTGACACATACTCTTATCCACGTGTGGACGCTCCATTTTCATATTTATATAGTATCATATAAGACCAATCCTTCGAAATGTTTTTTTTACTTGTGTTAAATGTTCGTCGTTTTACAATAATCAATGCTTTAAACGTGTCGTGTTTTGCGTCATTTCAAAATCGTTTTTTTTTATTGGCATTGTATAAATTAAGCAAGCGTGTCTTTGTAAGTGTACGGTCTGTACTGTGCAATTATAGTATAACAATTATAAATGTGCATGAGCTTTCCATTTATCCGCTTAATACTTAATCCAAATCAATCCCGAAATTAACTGAAAATAACATATGTGTGTTCATACATATCTTTGAATGAGAACGAATCTAAAAAGGAAATATGCCGTCAATTTTCTATACGGTCATATCCGGAAGACTCCTCAGGTTATTTGCATATATAATATAAATATTTTACGTTGGTTTGTTTGTTTTTCTTGATAATGAAATTGATAACGTACTTTCATTACACGCTATTCCTATCCACCCGTCTTTACAGCTACCATTTACACATGTTCCCGTAACACCGTCGCATGGACCCTCACGACAATGGCATTCCATAGAACAGTTAACGCTGTAACTTCCGAGTGGACAGCCTGAGAACAAAAACCAGAGTATTCAGGTAACCTGAGTGGCTTGCATTTTGTTTAACAATAAAATAGAATTTCAAAATTACCAGTTATACCTAAAGTCAAAATCTTGCTTGCAATAACATTGTATGAATTACGCACGCGTTTTTTTGTAATATGTGTCTTCGAAATGCAGTTAATTAATGAAACTTATAATTATTTATGTGCATTTCATTAATATGATAAAAAACTTAATCTTATGATATACATATATTGCTGAACATGTTTTATTTGTTCACATAAATCTTTTGTACATAAATGAAAATGAAATGGTTAATATGTTCTCAGATTTCTAGAGTACTATAAGCGGGTGCTACCTTTCTTATTTGCTTATGTCAAATTTTTCTTTTATGTGTATGGTTTTATTTTATTAATATTTATTGACAACTTACTTTCATTACACGCTTTTCCTTTCCATCCGTCTTTACAGCCACCATTTCCACATGCACCCGTAACATCGTCGCATGAACTCACACGACAATTGCATTGCTTGGAACAGTTAACACTGTAACTTCCGAGTGGGCAGCCTGAAAACAAAACGGAGTGGTGTATTCATAATTTGATAGTAAGTACATGTATACAATTTCGTCGTATGTTACAATAACTTGACACTGGATTTCAAATACGTCTTATTACTTGAACGGTCATTATTGAAAGATGAGCGTATACAATGCAAATTCTCTTAATATATAAAATCAAAACCACTAATAACCAAATTTTGTGTAGATGATCACTCCTTATTAACTTTATCTTTGAATGTAGTATACACGATGAGTGCAACTGAGCGATTGTGCAAAACATTAACATTGTACTATGAAAATAAGTCAACAGATTGCAATTATGTCCATGTTTGTTCAAGGTTTCTTATATTTGAATTTAACATTATTTTAATTAAGACATTTTGTATTTTCTATTGATTTTTAAGAGCATTAATTAGTTTCTTTTTTTATTAACAGAAAATACGTCTATTTTTTGCAGTGGTTAAGTGACCAAAATTTAATAAATCAATATTTCGTTTCTGACACAACCGGATCATGTGTTGTAGGCATAATAGTTTCAAACTAAATCAGGCAGGACAGATTGATAATGAATACGAACAATTATGTGAGCGTGTTGACTACGCGTTTGTTATATGAAATTACCAGAACAATTACATGTCCATAAAATGCGAAGTTATTCTCAATATACGTGCAATTAACAATCAGCGTTAAAGTCCGTTCTGGCTTGTCGGTAGATCATACAATCACAAAATTCCAAAAGGAAAGTATTGGTTATCCCCGTTACCCGTACAAACTGTTATTTGCATGTAGAAGTTAGCCTTTTCAACACATTTGTCACGTTTGAAGTAAATTGTTCATACCGAAGCGATTTTTCCCTAAACCATATTGAAAAGGCGATATTTTAAGACCATTAAACACCAAATAAGATTTTTTTTCACCTTAGTGACAACTTGTTGCGCTAGTAGATACATGAGGTAATCATGTGACATAAACGTTGTTTGTATCTGGGGATTAGTTAATTTTCACATTAGGTAAATCAAATGTACTGTGGTGATTCATTGTGCAATCATTTGCAAATTAGCTGCAATCTAATGATTAAACTAAAGATTTATCTATAATTACCTCTTAAATTGATACTGAGAATATGAAAAAAAAATATTTCAAGAGACAGTTATAGACTTTCACGGCCGGTTTGAAAACAACTGTATTTAGTTATACATATTAAAAAATATGTATAAATGTATAACAATTGATATTTCAACGTCTCAAATATGCCTTTTAGACATGTGAACAGGTAAGCTTTCCCAAATTAACCAATTGTTTAACCCTGTTAGACTGTTTAAATCAGAAATACAAGTAATACAGGTTATATTCATCACCAAATATGACTTATAATTCGACAGGCGTTTCACCATGTGTATAATCTTACGTGATTAAACACGTATTATGTACTTAAAATCTGGTGAAAATCTCTACATTTACCCCAATGTCTGTAGAGGCTAATCCTCCAATCAGCGCCACATATCTTGAAAACTTTGCCCGGACAAAATAGTTTACACTCTGACTCTATTGCTTGGGTTGCAGAATTAATCGTATTACCACAGAGGCAATGATTCCACGCCTAATTGCAATCAGATACAAATACATATTGTTAGCATGGCCGTTGACTACGAATAAGCAATATAAAATTGTCTTAATATCTTACTGTTCAAAGGGATCACATCTGTTTCAGTTTTTTATTACTAAATGTATGCATGCTTAGATGACATGTTTCTGCCAATCTTAAGATTGAATACATTATCAAGGTGAAGTTCGCGCATGGTATACTTTATACAATCACACTAATAATACAAAGATTACACATAAAATGCACAACAAATAGTGAACAAAAAGGGATTAAACCTGATATTATATAGTAAGTTTTCATTGCTAAAGGATTTTATTTATATCTTTGGATACCTTTGTGTTGAGTTAATATCTGCGCTATACGTTTCCTACGTTAAATCTACAACCAACCTCCACTCCGAAAAACTTGTAGTTGCTGCAGTTGTTTGAACACTCGGTTGGTGAATTCGAATCAGAAAAGTAATCATAATCTGCCAAGACTCGGTTTCCTCCGCTATCTTGATAACAGCCCATATAAATCATACCTGTAAATATATGTTTAATGATCCTTAATTCATCTATTAACTCATATGTGTAAAGCAAAATTGAAATATTATGCGATATATACTGGAAACATTATTGCTTGGAACAGTTTACGCTGTAACTTTAGGGTGGGCAGCCTGAAAACAAAAACCTGAAAATTCAGGTAACCTGAGTGGCTAGCACTTTGTTTTACAATAAAATAGAATTTCAAAATTACCAGTTATACCTATATTCAAAATCTTGCTTGCAATAACATTGTATGAATCAAACACGCATGTATTTGTAATTTGTATCTTTGAACTGCAGTTAATTTATAGAAATTATAACTATTTATGTGCATTTCATTAATACGCTGAAATAATTAATCGTATTATATGCATGTATTGCTGAACATTTTGTGTTTGTTCACATAAATGTTTGCACATTTATGAATATAAAATGGTCAATATGTTTAATATTTCTTGAGTATTATATGCGGATGCTACCCTTTTTATTTTATTATGCGAGATGTTTTATTTATGCGTATGGGTTTGTTTTAATAACGTTTATTGACAACTTACTTTCATTACACGCTATTCCTTTCCATCCGTCTTTACAGCCACCATTTACACATGTACCCGTAACACCGTCGCATGGACCCTCATGACAATGGCATTGCTTGGAACAGTTAACGCTGTAACTGCCGATTGGGCAGCCTGGAAACAAACACTTGAAAATTCAGGTAACCTGAGTGGCTAGCACTTTGTTTTACAATAAAATAGATTTCAAATTACCAGCTAGACGTATATTCAAAATCTGACTTGCAATAACATTGTATGAATCAGGCACGCATGTATTTGTAAGTTGAGTCTTCGAAATGCAGTTTATTAATATAAAGTACCACTATTTATTAGCATTTTATTAATATGCTCAAATAATCAATCGTATTATATGCATATATTGCTGAACATTTTGTGTTTGTTCACATAAATCTTTGCACATTCATGAAAATAAAATGGTCAATGTTCGCAGATTTCTACAGTACTGTATGCGGCTGCTACTTTTCTTATATGAGATTTTTTAATGTGTATGGTTTTGTTTGATTAACGTTAATTGACAACTTACTTTCATTACACGCTATTCCTTTCCATCCGTCTTTACAGCCACCATTTCCACATGCACCCGTAACATCGTCGCATGAACTCACACGGCAATGGCATTGCTTGGAACAGTTAACACTGTAACTTCCGAGTGGGCAGCCTGATAACGAAAACGAGTGGTGTATTCATGATTTGAAAGTTATAACATGCATACAATTTCGTCTTATGCTACAATAACTTTAAACTGGATTTCAAATACGTCTAATTACTTGAACGGGCATTATTGAATAGTTCGTGTAAAACGCAATGTTTTCAAATTGTCTTAATATATTAAATTAAAACCACTAAAAACCAAATTTTGATTAGATCATCTTTCCATATTAACTTTATCTTTCAATGCAGTATACATGATTAGTGCAACTGAGCGATTTTGCAATACATTTTCATTGAACTACGAAAATGAGTCAACAGATTGCAATTATTTCCATGTTTGTTCAGGGTGTTTTATATATGAATTTTGTATTAGTTTAATTAAGACATTTTGTTTGTTTTTTATGGATTCTTTAAGAGTATTTAGTACTTTTCCTGTCAGTAAACAGTAAATGCCTCTCTTTTTCACAGTGGTTGAGTAAACCAAACTTCATGAATCAATAATCTTTTCTGACACGACCAGTTCATGTGTTGTAAGCATAATAGTTTCAAACTTAATCAGACAGGACAGATTGATAATGAATACGAACAATTATGTGAGCGTGTTGACTACGCGTTTGTTATATGAAATTACCAGAGCAATTACATGTCCATAAAATGCGAGGTTATACCAAATATACATGCAATTAACAATCAGCGTTAAAGTCCAATATTGCTTGTCGGTAGATCATACTTTAACAAATTACCAAAATGTAGATATTGGTTATTCCCGTAACGGGTACACACTGTATTTTGCGAGTAGGAGTTCGCCTATTCTTCGCAATTGATGCGTTTGAAGTAAAATTTTCATCATGGAGCGATTTTTCCACTATCACATTGACATGGCGGCTTTTAAGACCATTTAACACCAAATGATTTTTTTCAACTAAGTCAAAAATTGTTTCGCTAGATACATGAGGTAATCTGAAATATGTGAAATAAATGTTGTTTGTATCTGGGGATTAGTTGATTTCCATATTAGGTTAATCCAATAAATTATGGTGATTAATTGTGCAATCATTTACAAATTAGCTGCATTCTGATTAACATAGCAATTCATCAATAATTACCTCTTAAATAATTCTGAGAATATAAAAAAAAAATTTTCTAGAGACTGTTAAAGACTTTTATTGCCGGTTTGAGCAAACTTTATTTAGTTCTTCATATTTAAAATATTATTTATAAATGTAGCATTATTTCTAATTCAACGTCTCAAACATGCCTGTTAGACATGTAAACATGTAAGCTTCCCAAATAGAGAAACTGTGTTACCCTGTAAGACTGTCTAAATGAAAGACACACGTAATACATGTTATGCTGATAGCGAAATATGACTTATAATTCGACAGGCGTTTAACCATATGTATAATCTTAACGTGATTAAACACGTATTAGGTACTAAACATCTTCGTAAAAACTGTACATTCACCCCAATGTCTGTAGAGGTTAATCCTCCAACGAGCGCCACATATCTGACTTCTGTCGCCTGGACAACTGGCATAACACTCTGACTCACGCGCTTGAGTTGCATAATTAAGGCTATTTCCACAGCGGCAATGAGTCTGTGCCTATTGCAATCGGAAACAATTAAATAATGATAGCATGGCGGTTGTTAACGAATAAGCAGTATAAAATTGTTTTAACATCGTATTGTTCAAAAGGACCACATATGTTTCATTTTTTTATTACTTTATGTATGCATATTTATATGACACATTTTAGATTGAAGACATTATTAAGGTAAAATCCGAGTAATAATAATACAAAGGTTAAACACAAAATATGTAACAAATACGGAACAAAAAGGGATTAAGCCTAATATAGTTAATTTACATAGCTAAGGATTTTATTTGTATCTGTAGATAACTTTGTGTTGACTTAATATCTGCGCTATACATGTGCAACGTTAAATCTACAACAGACCTTCACTCCGGAAAACTTGTAGTGGCTGCAGTTTTTTGAACACTCGGTTGGTGAATTCGAATCAGAAAAGTAATCATAATCTGTAAGGACTTGGTTGTCGCTATCCTGATAGCAGCCCATATACATGATACCTGTAAATATATGTTTAATGCTTCTTAATTCATCTATTAACGAATATGTGTGAAGCAAAATTGACAATATTATGTCATATATTATGGAAACATCGATTTTCTGAATTTTATGTATTTATCATAAGTTTGTCATACCAAATAATTTTCGGCCGTTGAGCAAGTGTTACCAAGTCCGTAGGCACGGTAACTCTTCTGAATGGTAATTACGAATGTATTGTTCATGTTTTATGTAGAAATTGATGAGATAAGTCATGTTTATTTTAATAAATAGGAATTATCAAACAATATACAAATTAGGAGCGGTGTTTGATAAATGTTGAATCATTGGGGCACTAATGTCATGTTACATGTTAGTCAAGCTAACCATCAAATATCAATTACTATGGCCATGCACATACCAATCTAGGAGATAAAGAGCAGTTGTGTTACTTATAAAAACCATGATCTCCGTCGAACGTATTTTTACGTTATTTTTATTTTCAAAACTGCTTTACAAAACTATGAATCTCTGTTTATAGTAGAAAAAGGAACATGTTTATATTGATAAATGAAAACACGGCATAATGCTATACATCAAGTACCATAACATACATCTTGGAGCTTTACAATCACATGTCGCAACTAAACTAACAAAAAATTAACTTGAACAATGTGTGTTTTTTTCAACTCTAATTTTTTTACTAAACTAACTACAGAACATTTACGAAATATACAGTTCCAAATAACACAAATAGTCTGCGAACATGGAATCGTTGTTATGGACTGGCAATCAATTTTACAATGAGTAGCGTAATGATCGGAATTTATGATAAGTAGGAATGTATCAAAAAACCATATGTTAAAGTCAGCAGAACGCTTTCAAAGGGAAATGTATCAGTACAAAACCTAAATCAACAAACCGTCCAGGTTGCATAAATAAGCCGGTCATGGTAGATATAGAAAGTCGCAGTTGTTTTGGTTTTCACTTGGATTAAATAACGGAATTAAATTTATTCATAACATGTTAAAACCATCTGTTACATAATACATTGATTAAAGTGGGTCGACATCTGCGACGAATATTTCAAAAGTAAAACATTGTTGTACAACAGACTTCAAATGTAATTTTTTTTTTTGCATAACGACATTGAACCTTAACAATTGTCATATAACAGATTTAAAATTTAAGACAGTTTGGCATAACGAAATTGAAGCCAATTGTCGGAATCTCAAAGATCATACATAGCAGCGGTCAGAGTACTATATCTAATAAAAAAAATACAAAGTCGACCCATTTCATAACAAAAATATTACGATTTTGTGAGTAATTTCCACGACCAACATGTTTGTTGTAGCTATTAGATCCATAGACAACCATTTAGTATAAAAATAGTCCAGCTCGAGTTCAACTAGCATATACATCGTATTAATTTAAATTGTGAATTGCGGGGCAGGCCCGTAAGGGCCTCGCCGCCCGCCGTGTTTTTAATTATTGGACTGCAATATTTTACGATATCGAAAGTTACTGAATGTATCTTAACAATTATATTTTTTTGAATTGTCAATTAGCAGAATAAAATCTCAATGAACATTTCATCGGACTTGTAATCTTATCGAATTATGTTACGCATATGTTTAATCGCAATAAGTAGTATGCATAGCACACTTCTTTGAACGAAATACGGGAGATATTTATCGAGTCCAAATTATTATATCAACAATTATAGCAATAGTGACGGCTGTAAAATGTGTTTAATTTAGAGATAAGGTTTGCCGTACTCTATCAAAATTGCACTGCAAAGTGTATTTTTTATTCAGTTAACAAGTATTTAAGCCCATCAATTTTGCGTTGTAATGAGACGTTATTCATGAAGCATGCTTTTTGCCTGCTTTTAATCAAGACACATTCTTAACATGAAATTCCGGAGAACTGTTATATGTAGATAGACTTGGTTAACATCACATTAACCAAATTCGGAATTGCGTGTCAAATTTCAAAACTCAATAGTTCGCATTTGAAACTATCTTACATGCAGTAATTATTTGAGCAATTTCAAACATATGGATATAACACTTGATGCATCAAAAAGGTAGGTGAAACGTTTTTTTTTTCATACCGCTGCATTGATATCTTCCTGATATAACGTTGCAATATATATATTTTGTTATATCAGTTCAAACACAAACTGCAACACAAACAGCATACAACCTGTTTTTCGAACATTAAGCGCAATTGCTCATGTCGTCTTTATTAACACGTCAAACGACATACATCATATTATTTCCCGCTAAAAGTGCAACTTTATAGCTATTGTTTCATTATTTCTTTACAATTCGGGGACGTAGAACCTGAGGTATGAAAAACAGAAAAACAGTTTACTGCCTTATTTTTTTTATAACATGTGTCGTGTTCTGAGACTTTTGGTACTATTTCGGCAAGCGTCATTATTAGAAAACTCATTCGAAATGACGTCGCTAAACTTGCGCTGAATTTCGTATAAATTGCCTAAGGTTTTCTATGATTACCATTTATCTTATTTAAGTAATATAAATATTGGCATAGACTAGTACTTGAAATAATTTTTTAGCAAACAAATAGTTGATTTTGACCTTTTAATGTCAATGAGCTGAGTTATTTCTTCCCTTTTACCAATGTCGGCCACCGAATATTTATAGCCACACACAATTTTTCAACATATGTTGATACCGATTTCAGCTCGATTTTAATATAAATGTTTGGATTGAACTCTTTTTTGAAAAGGTAGGTGTTATTCTTTTGATCAAATTCACTTTTTATGTTAAATGTCCAAAATATTTACAAAAAACAACATATTTACAACTGAAAACGAAAGTAAAAATGGCGACCCTGACATTTTCCAGTTCCTTATATTTGGTTTACATTAAGTTAATAAATGATGTTTTATTTGTTTTATTATAATTGATTGTTAAATTTCATCACTTAATTATTTATATTTGCCACCTAAATTTATTTAAAAAATCACAGTTTTGTTTTGAAGAAATACCTATCAGGAAATTCCCCTATACTCATTGTCTGTAACTGTATAAAAGTGAAAGTGCAATTTAAATTTTATGTTGCCACTGAGCAGCATAATGACCCTAAATTTGCTTAATTTAATAAAAACTGATACAAAATCTCATTTTTGTTTTACACGGAATAACATCAGACATGCCAGCTGGAAGATAAACAGCCAGACAGGGTCAATGTGCAGAAGATCAAAGAATACTTGACCTTCTTGGGAAGAAGTTTCATAACCTATTGTATACCAATCCAACAGGAAACACTATGCCGCTCTTCTCAATGCCTGTGCTATAAGAGGAAGAATAAGAATGATGTGCAAAAGGAACTATTCCTGCCTATCCCACTTGCAGCTGTAGCAATGCCAACAATATGTGATTAATAACGAATATTACACCTAGTTGTTGTTGCATTTTAAAATCATGAGCAACAATTGCAGATTAAAGATTTAACTGCCTCAAGACCTCACTCATATTTATAGAATATGTTTGAATGTTGAGACTTTTTACCTTTACTCATTTTATTATGCAGTCTTTATAATTTTAATTCCATTCAAACATTATATGTCAACTTAAAACAACTGTATGCATTTTTAATTTTCACAATGGTAACCATTGTGACCACAAATTTGTGATCATTGCCATGCATCTAACACTTAAAAATTGATGATTCCTGAATGTATTGTCGTTTGATAGGTTTTACGATAGCCATGTGTAAATTAATTGTACAATTAAATAAACATTGATCAAATCTGCGAACATTATGTTTGTCTATGTATGAACTTAATTAAATGAGATCTGTTTTAATTCTTTAAAGATGTATATAATACTTAAATTACAATTAAATCTGAATAGCTAAAAGATTTAAAAGTGCAATTTGTAATTTCATTTTTTTTTACAAAATTAAATGAACATAATATTTAATGTTCAAGTCTTCTAAATACATTATTTATTTTCACCTCTTTCAAATAAACATGTTTGGTATAGATAGATCTTGGTTTCCTTGGTTACAGTACAATTAAAACATTGAGATTCTTTGTAAACAATCACTGGTGATTTTTGGAAAACAGTAGATTCAAATTTGGAAATATGGTACAGTTTGTAAGACATATTTTTGCAGTGTCATTTAATTTGCTAAAATGTGCTAGATGTAGGTAATCTTATCCGATCCAAATAGACTGCAAACGAACTTAGCGCAAATAACCACAAGAGTCTATATCTATTGATATAGACACTATGACTTTGTATCTGCATTTAGTATGGAAGAATGTTTGTTTCAATATATCATTTTTTAAACAAACAACAGTTAAAAAGTGCATTGCATACACAAAATTTCAATAGTTTGAATAATTTAAAGTGTTTCCATGGTAACCAATATACATTTTATAATTTTTATATGTTTTCTAATTCTTGAGAAGTATTCAGTTTATCATATTATAAAACTATATGTTACTGATTTATTCATGCTCTTGAAGACGTATTAAAATTGTATAAACATAATTTATTGACATGGAAATAAATCAAGAATTTGAAATGTATATTTTTGTTTTAATAGGCATTTCTAAATCAGCCATTTTAACCTTAAACTGATAATTTTAGCGTGTGCACCATACATAAAGCTTTCTGAATATGTAAATAAGTCATTTTGGTAAATGTATCCCCGTTTTGACCAAAAATCTCAGAACAGTCCACATATATCAGGCAAGCCTCGCCGTTATATTATTCTAAGCCATGCCTGATATATTACAAAAACACCAGGCAGTAGCCTGTTATTCTCTATAAGATGGCCAAACTATGCTTATGAAATTTAACTACGTGAATGACCTGACAAGTGATATCGAAATAGCGATCCGTGGATCTCGCGAACCACGATGGAACGGACCTGTGCATGTAAATTATCAGAAACAAGAAGAAGACAAATAAATGTAATAAAAGAAAGTCGAGAGGTTATGTAGATCTGAAGATGAGAACATTGTGATTGAGAACATGTTGTTCAATCGACGCACACAAGGGAGCATTATAATAATGATTCTTGCCTTGTACGGAAAATGTGTACGTCAGATTGAACCCCCTTTCGCTAACGCCGGAGCCTGAAGAGAAGACAATACTGACAGAGTTCGACCGCGACTTAAATCCCATTGGTGGCGTTGTTCCGCAGAATTTCCCGACAGATGGATAGGAGTCGTTTGGTCCGTGGAAGAGCTCCAGGTAGTCATTAAGGCAAGTGGAGTGTACAGACTGTACCTCAAGTGCAAAGTCTGTAAAGTTAACCTGAAAACACAAAATACAAGTAATTTAGAGTGAATTTATTGTAGTGAAACTGTGTGCGTGTAAAACATTTTTCAGCGTGCAGTATATATTGTTAATTATTACTTGTCAATGTAACATTGTATTAAAAATGAAAAATATTGGATTAATTTAAGATATAAAATATTATGATAATAATATCCACTTTCCTTATTAAATGCCACACATAGATTTAAACCGTATAATTGTTGTTAGTTGATTGAACAATAATTAAAATGTCAAGTTTTCACATTGATCTGGTAGCCCTCTGGTGCGTTGATGACCCAGGTACAATGAACCTCGTTACTGTAATTCGACCGTAAGTTGGGGCTCGTAATGACACCTAATGGATCTGTCAGGACCCCGCCACACTCTGTAAAGACAAGTTGAATGCTATATGGATCTTGAGCGAGAGACTAAAGTGTATGCTGACTTATGTAAGGCTTATTATCTGCAATTTCGTTACATGACATGCTCATAATAGTATCATTGTGGCTAAGGAACTTGTACTGTATGTTGTATATAGCTTGGATATAGATTGTGTAATAAGTTTGCTAAAGAAGTTTCCATTCAATTTCGTTGTATGTAAATCAAAAGCCAATTGTTGTTTATATTAGGTTTGAAACACAATACCTGTAAATTAGTATGCAAATGTACATTAAAAGATATTGAGGATAACAAATTCTATATATTATATATCGTATCGTGGTACGGTTTTGTTGAATCGCATTTTTAATTAAAACTTAGTAAATAAAGCTCATAAATTTAATTATACCTAGCACTGTTATTTTAAATGCTCACAAATCTAGCCGCACATGATTTGTTATTAGCAAAGCATATGAAACTAGCTTACATCTGTTTCTCTCTTTATTAAATTGATCGAGCGGAGTTTTAAACTTATTTGGGAACACATTCTTAAACAAACAAAGAAAATGCTTTTATTATGTAACTTCATTTTAATAAGCCCATTGATTGATTTATTGATTGCAGAACAATAGTTTGTATTAGTAGGCGCTAAATTATTATGTATTTCGCACTATGACATTACAAACATCAAAAATAGAATGATCATACGTAAAATGTGTAATAGGCTGTTTTGCTACTGTTGATACATGAAAACCATGTTTCTTTTCACGCCACACTCCTTTTATAGATAATTACTATGACAGCATTCAAAAATAAATCTTATAGTTTTTCAACAGCATGTTTAAGAAAAGAAACTCACAGAAGAAGTAAAGAAGCAGATTATACAATAAGAATAATAAAATCAAGTTACTCTCCGTTTCATATAAACTTTAAACATTATTTTATCAATGCAGGTCTTCTTTATCGCATTATATTGCAATACGGGTTATGCCGTATGTTTGCGCCCTTAGTGTATATATCATGTATGTTACTATATAGTCTCACAGTGCGATTCAATGATACTACTATGAGTCCAACTTGGTTAATTATTATTCCAAGTATGTATTTACTTTGACTTACACTGCTTCGATTTAATTGAATGATTAAACCATAACGTGTCTACTTAGTTACTCGAAAGTAAGAAAGCGTATATGGTACACCCAAATAATATGGTCATGCCGGATTAATTTATATCGACTTACTGTGAAATAACATGATATATCGACATAGTTTTGATGCTTTTTCCCACTTAATTTTACTCGCCATAACGACATTTATTTAAAGTCTCGACGTAAATGTTTCCGGCTTTTCCCGAAAAAATATTTGGTCGACATGATCTAAGTCGACAAAATCAACATAATGTTTGGCGTCATGCTCGTGTGAAAATGACTTGCCGTCATAGTTTTAGTCGGCACGATGAGTTATTTTTACGCCATGACACCTATTTTATGTCATGCCGTCAAAGAATGTTAACATCATCAAAGCATCAGGGTGTGACATATACGCTTCCATACGAATGCCATGTAAACGGAAAGATAGTAAACCGCATTCAAAAATGTACGTGTGTGTAAATTAATATGATCTGAGTTGCCAAATACTGTTTGTTGAAATTATCATCACTTCAATAACATATGAACCTTCTACAACTGTTTCACTATTATAATGTTATCATGTCTTAAAGCGAGGACAAATCAGTCAGATCAGTTTGGCTAAAGTTAATTAATATATTTATTTACGGCTTAATTTGCCATTCATTTCATCTAGAAAACATTTATGTAAACAACAAATATAAAAAAGAAGAAGATTTTATTTCAGAATCACTAGGCCATAGCCCCATGTGAACATACAGATATTAACATAAACATTATTAGCAAATCACGTGACTCAATGAAAATGGAAAAGTTGTGTTGAAATAAATCAAGTACCAATACATTCATAGGAATGAGTTGTGTTGAATAATTAAATATAACAAAGATGCCGATTAATAATACGAGCAGAGGCAAAAGGGGGTTATCGGAGAAAACGCAAATATGCGGGGAAGGTGTATATACTTATACATTTGATGTATAAACAATATACATTTAGCGAATTATCTCATTCTAACGAGGTGATGATTGTCAAGCGTAATTTATTCGATGATAAATCTTATTTAGTTGATATAAACGAGCACAACCATGGGATACCTTCTAACGAGCCGCTTTAGAGGCGAATAACTATATCTATCTCTCTATTATGTGGCATTTACAAATTTACTTTAAACATATTAACACGGATTGCATTAAGTAATTCAATGACACCTTAACCACTAGGCCATCGGGGGCTTTATGAAGAATGTGTTTATCTAAAAAACAAACTTTGGAAAAATAGTACAAAACACTTTATTAAAATGAAATTCATTATTACTCATATTAACACCTAGCAATGAATATTATCGTGAATATGAATCGTATTCATTATCATGAAAATGACACAAGTTCCAATAACAATCATGAAAGATGAAATCATACCTGCGCCTTTGCATGAATCAATCAAAAATCCGAATAAAAACAAAGTTGTCGTTTGAAGTGTATACATTGTGAGAACATTACATTATGTTCTGGCGTTAATAACAATTAAATGCCTATTTATCAACCCAAATCGTAATACACATCATCATTATATTCTAGTGAAGCGCATCCATAAACGATCATGTAGAAATGTGCTGTCTAACACGATTATAAAATGTTATGTCAATTGGTTGTGAGGCTAGATAGATGGCGCACGTGCGTGACTTCGGAAACGTATTCTTTATAAATAGACAAGAGCATATAAATAATTCTTAGTATATCCTTCCGAATTAAATCTAAGCCCTGGTTGAATAACAATCTAGATGCATTGTACAAAGAAACAAACTAAAGTAAAGACATTTTTATTGAACGTGACAAAACACGAAAAGTTAAACTTAGAAAACTGTATCGGAAGCAACAAAGACCATATAGAACGAGAGATAAACACTCGTTAAAGAAATCAGCAAATGAAACTAAAAGCGCAGAGGATTCTTATGTTTTTTTGAAGCACATTAAAGTATTAGGAACAAAAATAATGTCAATTGAAACTCTTGTCTAAAACGGCGATATTTGTAAACTGAAATTCATTGTGTGTCCATATAACATGGAAGACTGACTTTAAAATTGTTTTCGATTAATCAAAGGCATGTGAGAATAAAAATTCGAAGAAGAAAAGGCTGTATTAAAATGCAAAAATGGCAAAGCATGGTGTGAATACTTCTACAGGATGTATTGCTGACAGATAAAAAAACACAAAAATAATCCATGAAATTTCCAACGTGTAACCAACGTCTGTAATTAAGTAAAAAACAATTAACCAACACGCGTAACCGACGCATACCCCTCCACCGGATAAGTCTTAGTCCGTCAGTTGGTTAAATATTCTCAAGTGTCTTAAACCAACTCTTAAAAGAATATCTAGACATGATCAATATATTCGTGAATAAACACAACGGATTCCGGACATGGTGTACAGACATCCTTTTTCCATAATGCTCCAAAATTCCAAATGTCAAAGACAATATATGGGTGTTTTATTAAAGAGGCCTTTACACGTTTGGGTACATTGAAAAAATGGAATAAACGTTGTTTCAGATTCGCAAATTTTCGTTTAAGTTATGATATTTGTGAGGAAACAGTAATACTGAACATGCTCTAAAATAGCCATTATATGCATCTTTTGAAGATTTAAAAACCCGAAAATTATAAAACGTTGCAACGCGAAACGAATTAATAATTTGGAGAGTTCTGTTGTTGTCGTTATATTTTGGGAAACTACGAGGATTGTTTATATGAAGTGTAAAATACATCTAGCATCGTATTCGGAAGAATGGCCGAGTGGTCTAAGCGGTAGACTTTTTACTCCAGGACTCCAGGGGTCAGTGGTTCGAGCCCTGCTGAGGGTTACTTTTTTTTCTTTTTTACATTTTATTCTTGATTTTTTACTGGAGCTTTTTGTATTCAATGTTTACATTTATCAATATAAAGCATTTAATGAAAACTTCAATACATACCAAAATCTGTGAAAAGGCCCCTTTAATACGATAAAAGCTTTTTACAGGCGGTGTTGTAGGTCAGTCCTCTACAAACTACGACATTTCTTTAGCATATCACGAGCAAGGTTTAATATTAATGGACTCCTAACGCAACTACTCTGACATACATTGCTTAGTGGAACAGGGATATAAAAGCTCCCCAATCTGTATACAAATGATTTTGGAAGCATTATCAAAGCCTATGAACCTCAGGATCACTTTCAACGTCGAAATATATGCATTCTCCTGAATAATGATGATATTTTCCTGAGTTAAAGTGAGCAAAACTCACAAATCATGCTTTTATATCTACATGAATGGTGTGCATGAAAAAAAAACGCTAATTAAACGTCTTTTTTAAAGAAAAAATAGCTAGAATCAAGCATAATTCATTTTCGTAATAGGAGACGATATAATGAGCGCACACAAGTTCTTAACATCGCTGGGCTGTTTATAAAGTGATACTTAATAGCAAAGTAACATTACCAGAAGTAGCTGACCGAGCTCTTGGGATAATTTTCAACACGGCAAAATCGATAAATGCAAAATCCATAAATGGACTAAGATCGAACGTATTTATTTAATTATATAATACCCGTGTCATGACAGTGATGGACTAAAACTCTCGAAATCTTGGAAGGCAAGTGGCATTTACAAATCTACTTTAAATAGATTTAAACTGATTATATATTTAGAGAATTATCTACATTAACTAATATAAAAGCAGACGTGAAACTTATTTTATGATAAACATAACTTGCACGCGATATATTTCAAATTGCTTATTGCGACACTCAAATCTTTTCTTGGGATGAACCAGTACTGGATTTAGAAAATTTAAGATCTTAAGAACACCCAGAGAGCGGGAATCAAACCGGAGACGTACTTATCGCTAGGCAGGCACCTTATCCACTAGGCCACCGAGGGCCTAGACGGTTTTTATCTAAGAACCTTTGAAATAAAAGTACCAAACGTTGTTTCATTGTAAAGATAATTCAGTATTATTACCATAAACGCCGAGACGAAAACATATGTTTGAACATATGACCTGTAATCGATATTTAGATTATTTATAAAATGTTTCCGAATACCATACATGTTAAAACCGTTGATTTCGTTATCTGATATACCATTGACTCTGAATTAGTTGCGAATATTCCCAAAAAATGTTTGTGAATGATATATATAATTAATTCATTTGTACTATGATGACATGTGTAATTATTGTGAATCTTAAAGGCTCTATAAAGGTGACAAATCCAATTATTATGCATATCAACTGGTCAAATTTTTACAGGATTTCAGTTACTCTTGCAAAAAAACTGCTGATAACACAGCTTAGGTACAACGTTGCCAAGAATTATGGAAGATATAGCCGTTTCATAATTGGAAGAAATGTTTACATTTTTGCAACTAACGTGATGTGTAGCCTCAGAGCGGTGACATATGCTAAAAATAGCCGAAAGAAAATTCAATTTTAATTCTATTTTAAACAACTTTTTACCAGCAGAAAGTAACTTATTAGTTCACTACAAACGTTTTAACCATTTAGAAGAGACCTACTTTGTGAGTAATACCGGAAAACGTTAAAAATCATTGATATATTTTTGGTGACCTGAGTCACTTTCACTTTCTCTTTCCCGAGTAAACAGCGATGTAAATAAATGGTTTGTTAGTAAACACAATTAACTTGGAGGACACTTTATTTTGAGCTCAAAACAAGTTGTATTGCTCATTTTTTTATTGTATTGTCCAATAGCATATATATATTGTTTTTTGATAATCTTTATAAATAAAATATGAAAGTAATATTTAAAATCGGTAAATAATTACGGATCTTCACCTTTATAGAGCCTTTAAAAAGAGTAGTCTGTTGTTTTGTACTTATGTCTTACTCGGCTACAAGGCTTCAGCGTCATCTAGAACCACTTCGTGAATATTTCAAAGAATGGAGTGTACCTGTAAATATTAAAAAAAACATTTGTTTTTAATTAAATTATTATTATTATATCTTAAGTTAAGATAAAAATTGTAAATAACTAACTTTATCGCGGTGTAAAATTCTCATCTATGTGTAGTTTCGTTAAAGCTCAAAAAGGTTTTTCGCATCTAGGGCGTTGTTTTCTCTTAACAGTTTTTTGTCCAAAATCGTATTTAGTGAAACCGATAAACTTTCTATTTTTTTGACTCATTGATTTTGCATTTTAGGACAAACGTACGGAGGTACGGTGTGTGTGTGGGGGGGAGGGGGGGGGGTCATCTTAGTCCTGATATTTAAAATATTTCTTAATATTTCTAAATTGGTATCCGTTTACAAAATGCTACACAAGCAATATATGGAGAAGTGGGACGTTTGCCTGAAGAAGTTAAACAACATATCACCCAATACTGGTTTAATAAATAACACAAGAACTGATGCTCAATTTCTTATAAACTTCTTTTGCAATTTGATGACACTTGGTCACATGTAACTAAAATAAATAAAATAAAGAAAATGCTCCAAGATTTAGTATTGTTATATATGTACAAAAAACGTTGATTTAACTATTGCTGATGTAAACTGTATTTGCCAAAATATAAAAGATAGACGTTAACATTCGGCTAGTATGATTAGCATTAATCCTAAGCTTGAAAGAGATTGAAAACAATTAGAGTTAAAGAAGTTTTTACACATTGCTGTAATTAATATGGATGGAGTGATAATGTTAAGGGTTTACTTTTTAAGCTTACAAACTACTACTGGAACAAGGCAGATAAAAAAGCAAATTCGTTGAATTGATATTCCCCGCCAAATAAATTTCGTTCATAGATAAGTGAAGAACTAAAAGAAAAGGTATAAGTGAAGGGTTGTGCCTATTGTCTTTTTTTTTCAAACTCATTTGTTCCTGTGATGGGTTAACAGACAAAAAAATGCAGACCACTGCCCGATAATTAAGAACAATTACATCAGGACATTTTGATTATCCATTTAAGTATGGTAGAATCCTTACCAAATACGGCATATTTAATCACAATGTGTGATTTTGACCTTTGTGTGTGACTTTGACCATGACCCTAGCAACCTGGATCTTATATTTGACACTCAGCTAGATAATGGAGAACAATTGTGGACAGTTTTTACAGAATCCCTTGATGCATAGTAAAGGAATGACTAAATAGTGAAGAATTCATCAAATTTGTGAACTTTGACCTCTATGTGTGACCTTGACCTTAGCCCCTAGGATTATGGGTGTTGAATGTAAAGCATCCCCTTTTGATTGAGAACAACTATTGCAAGTTTCATGGCTCTGGCTCATGTGTTAATGGAGATAAAGCTCTAAGCTTAAATTAAAAAGCATTTTTTTTCAAGATACAAAGGACCATAACACCGTTATTAACAGATTGTGTACAATGCCATTTGGCGTGCATTATCCTCTAATCTATATATATACTCATACCAAGTTTCAATGAAATCCGCAAAAGCACTTCCAAGATATGTCTCCGGAAACAAAAGTGCCATTTTTTCAAGATACAAAGGGCCATAACTCCGTTATTAACAGACGGTGTACAATGCCATTTGGCGTGCATCATTCTCTCATCCAAATATATATACTTAGTTTCAATGATATCCGCCAAAGCACTTCCAAGATATTGCTCCGGACACAAAAGTTCCGGACGGACGGACGGAAAGACGGACGGACGGACAACGCCAAAACAATGTCCCTCCGCTATGGCGGGGGATAACAATGAAAACATATTTACTTGGTGTATTATGAATGTTATTGTAAACGAAAATGACCTTTTATTAGTATGGCAATATTATAGAGATCTAAAACCTCAACACTAACCTAAATATAATCTAAGGTGGCCTTCGTTGTCAAAATGTAACTGCTATTTATCCACCAAGATTTTAACGACTATAGCCAACATTAAAAAAATTACCCGCCTTGCATTTTAGTAACAAAATAACAGTGCTTAATCTACTGTGTAAAGTGCGTTTTTTAAGGTAGTGCACCTCTAATGATTTCCCGCGATTTCTTCGAAGGTTGAAGAGCCTACTTTTAGGTGCCGTAGCCTAGTGGTTAAGGCTATAGACTAGTAATCTTTTGGGATATTCCCGCGCAGGTTCGAATCCTGCCGACGACGTATACTTTTTTGCGACGCGTTTTATTTATTTTCTAATGTAATTTGATTTAATATGGCATATAAGCTATATTTATTGTTAAATATGATGCAATTTTTATGCACATTCTTCAATTATTAAAATTAAAACAACGTTATGGCGAAATTGGGTGATTTACTGTTGAAAATACGAACCATGCATGTTGCATTTTTATTTTTATTTCAAAAAGTAAACGGTAAATCTGTCTACTTCTTTGTATTTTTGCTGTATATAGTGTTTCTATAAAAACTAAGTTTAAAATATGACTTAAATGATACTATTTTGAATTTTATGACACTTTGTTTTTAACCGACCCAATTTTTACTTGGCTGAAATCACTTACATTTCATGGCGCTCTTCCATAGATAAAAATTTGTAAAAAATAAATGTCTGTAAAAGAATACTTATTTCATCTTGTTTAAACTTTAAACACCTTTTCAGCATCTGTACACACCAACTGCATGCCCATATTTGGAAATTTGAATGAATTATGGAACTTTTATATACCCCAGGGGTGAAAATAAACTGGACAAAAGCCGAGCGTGGGGGTGGTTTTGAAAAAATCGGTATATTTTTTTTAAAAGCATGGAAAGCCTACCTACAAATTTGCATGTAGTTCAGTGAAATGATGCTGATTAAAAAAATAATTAATTAGATTATATTTGGATATGTGCCGATTAGAGGTGCGCTACCTTAAGAGTAAAACTTTTTGCTCTAGTTAATGGAAATGCCCTGTTAATTGTTATTGATTTGTAGTATTAGTTTTGAATCGTTATATATGAACGGTTATAGTCTTGTGATTTTAATATTGTGTTATACCGCTAAATACCAATATCAAGATCATACTTCCACTCTTTCTATTTATTTCCTTAGTGACAAGTATTACATATATAACGGCCACCGGAAAAACTTTGCGAAACCGAAATTTCGCAAACTTAAGTACCCTTTTTCTTGAAGGTTTGCTTATTTGTGATAAAGTATAAGATAAAAGTCTAACTTGTGATTAATAATTGGTTATTTTTGCTTGTTAAATGCGTTTTCTTCACTATGAACTTTATTTGCAAAGTTGGGGTTCCCATGGGATTTTTGTAATATCCCATGGGATTTTTCATTATCCCATGGGAATTTTGGTTTCCCATGGGATTTTTCTCCAGCTTTTTTTATGGGAGAAAAAATCCCATGGGATTTTCAAAAACATAAAACACGTTCGTTTGTGCTTAGTTATCGATTTTAAGCATTGTTAAAGCATTTGTGCTTATTTTCGTTCAATTTACTTTGATAGAAAAAAAATCCCATTTTTTTATGGGAAAAAAAAATCCCATGGGATTTTTTTCTGATTTTTAGAGATTTATTCATGTAACCTTCAGAAACACTACCTTTTAACAAATGATGAGCATTTCTCGCGATTTCAACGCGTTATATCGTGTTTTAAAATAATAAAAAATCCCATGGGATTTTTTTGTCCCATGGGATTTTTTTGTCCCATGGGATTTTTTTTCCCATGGGATTTTTTTTCCAATGGGATTTTTTTTAAGGTATAAGTTTCTAAAAGCTATATAAATAATTATAATAATAATAATAATAATAATAATAATAATAATAATAATAATAATAATAATAATAATAATAATAATAATAATCGTGCTCAATATAATGAATTTGTACTTTTAAGCGACTAACATTTTTATTCGAGCCGATCGTCGAGTCCGAATGGTGAGTATAAGAGCAATTTACCAGTACAAATAAATCTCACTTGTGAAGAGAACGCTACCGTACTATAAAATAATCTTGATAATAAGTCATATCATTTCTCGACAGAAAATGAAAACAGTATCCATATTGATGTCAGCAATGTCCCCTGCTATGATAAATATTGACAAAATGAAAAACCTTGACAATAATTCCGTGTCGAATACGCATTAGATTATAGCAATCAAATTCATATAAGCATTGATAAGATAATTTGCGAAAATGGGTCTTATGTCAAATACGGCAAGCGTAGCTCCATTCCATAATGTCCGGTATTAGGTCACGTCAAGTTTCGTGGTCGAATTATAGCATAATAATCATTTTCACATTACGCGAATCATATGAGTTTCCCTACATATATTGTGTTAAAATTTATGTTACACTAATGTGCGATGATGAAAAGGGGATTTCGGTAATTCTACATTCGCCCGCCTAGTACCGAAATCCCCATATTTACGCCTTAAAGGGTCAATAGGTCATCGGTATGAATGGTTTTTGACTTCACATGAATGTTAAGGTGCAAAAAAATGATATTAATTTTAATTATTAAGCACTCTTGACAGCATTAAGTTGCCTCTCAGTGGGGATTTCGGTAATTCTACACTAGAACTTAAACGCGCGCCGGTACCGAAATCCTGCTGTACAAACCTTCAAGTGTCAACAAAATTATTATAGTGTTTTTTTTCATTAGCAACCAGTGACATGTATTATCTCCCATTCGGTTACTTCTTTTGGAAAATAATTAGCGGGGCTTTCGGTACTGCTACATTCGTACGCCCAGAGCCGAAATCACCCATGTTTACGCCAATCCCCCATATTACGCCTTAAAGGGTCTATATGTCATTATGTTTGGGTTTTGGCTTTGCATTAATGTTGATTTGTACACAATCATATTAGTGTTAATCATTTAAACACTCTTATCAGAATATTTTTTCCATTATTAAATAGTTTATTAATGTGAAAAATGTGTAAACGAATGTAAAAAAGGTAAAATGTACATTTAAAACATTGGTTACACAAAAGTATATGTAAATATAACATGACATAGTAATAATAAGTCTTCAGAAAGTATTTTCCAAACAAATCTGATGAAACAAATGATATCGTACTACCTTATTTACAATATGCTATACACTTTTGCAATTTAGTTATCAATGTTTAATCAAAGCATAAATCAGGATAATATGTTGCCTCTTAGCGGGGATTTCGGTAATTCTTAACAAGCACATAAACCCGCGCCGGTACCGAAATCCCCGCTGTACAAACCTTCAAGTGTAAAAAAATACTGATTTAGGTTTAAATAAAGGGAACAATAGTATTTTTGGCCACCAAAAAGCACTTCCGCGTCAACAAAACGATTGAAATTATGTCAGAAACCCAGCTTTTCATTGTATATATTGCAATACACCATCGGCCGCCGAGAGCGGAATACTGCGCTTGGCCGCTAAACAATGTGGATTGCATCAAATTAAATGTCAATTTTCGATTTTATTACAAAAATAAACACTGCCTTTTTATAAATATGTCAAGCACGTACACTTAACAAAAAAATCGATATATCTTTATGTAATGTAGAAAAGTAAAGCGCTTTATATATAACAATGTTTTATAATGTCTCTCTGGTTGAGAAAAAAAACTAAACAAAACCATGTAGAACATATATGTTTTCATAATTAAAAAAAAATATTTAATGATGCACGTGATGTTTTATAATTGATATAAGTTCACGTGTCATTGAACGAGTTAAGGGAGAGATGCGAATTAAATTACACATAATTAAAATATGATACTATACTGTCAGCTTGATTTATAAATTGTGTTCCATCGCGCCAATATATTCATTGTTCCATGAAATTGTGTATAAAAGCAAAACGATTGAAATTATGTCAGAAATCCTGCTTTTCACATGAAATGATCTTTAACACTTTATTTATTCCAATCAGGTAATTAATAATAATAGGGGAAGTCTATACTGTGTATTAGAAACTTGTTGTGGTGATCCCTATCTTATCCGCTCAATACACATCCACCTGGCTACTGTACAGAAAAAATTAGATTTACTTCCAAAATAACTGATTTCATTAATTGCTAACTTGTTGTCTACATTTTAAATTAACAACGATAATGGATCAACATCACCGTTGCACAATTATTAAGTTCACAGTAATCTGTACTTTAAATAGATAGCCTAATTAAAGACGGTGCTAATAAAGAACAAAGCGTGAATGTGGATATTAAGAAATTAGATCCTTTTTTGCATGACACTGGCAGTATATCATTTTATCTTATATAAATAAGCCACATTTAAGACATGGATACAATTAAAATAAGACACATTTGCATCTTTCATTTCTTGAAAAAAAAATAAGCACGCAGTCACATATAAATAAGATACATTGAAGACACAGAAAAAAATAAATAAGACACATTTGCATCTTTCACTAAATTTTCTTAAAAAAACATGTGAAACTGAAGAAAAACATTTATTACTGACACATTATTCTAAAAGTCGACTGACAACTTAAGTTCAAAGAGGGATTTACAATTAAATAGATCCATTTTCGCATGATGCTGGTTGTAGAGCAAGCAATACATTTCTTACTGACACATTATTCTAAAAGTCGACAGGCAACATAAATTCAAAGAGGGAACCACAATTAAATAAGATCAATTTTCGCATGATACTGGTTGTATAGCAAGTAGTCACATATTAATTACAGCTTGCATTAGTTGCAATAATTTTGTTAAGTGCGCGTGCTTCTGAACGTTGCGTTAAGCGAGAGTGTTGTCATTTTGTTAGTTTTATATTTTGGTATTATGTATGATTATTGCTTGTTTTGAATTTGAAATAAACGCTTTCTGGCAAATAAGCATCGTCTTAATTTTAATACAAATAATGAACATTTGACATACAAAATGTCCAATAACATACCGGCAATAACATTATATATATGTTAATTTCTGTGCATGTTTATACCGAAATTATAGCCGACATCGGCAGTTAGGGAAATTTAGTGACACACTTTAACACATCAAACATGCATGATAGTTCTTTTTTCATATGATATTCCCCTGGTTGCTTACCGGTGTATTGGTGCAGTTGATAACCCCGCCGGGACTACAGTAGGGTGCTAATACACACGTGTATCGTGTTCAATACAATCGTCTTAATTTTAATACAAATAATGAACATTTGACATACAAAATGTCCAATAACATATCGGCATTAACATTATATATATGTTAATTTCTTTGCATGTTTATACCGAAATTATAGCCGACATCGGCAGTTAGGGAAATTTTGTGACACACTTTAACAAATCAAACATGCATGATAGTTCTTTTTTCATATGATATTCCCCTGGTTGCTTACCGGTGTATTGGTGCAGTTGATAACCCCGCCGGGACTACAGTAGGGTGCTAATACACACGTGTATCGTGTTCAATACCCGATCCATGCTACAACGTGTAAGAACGGGAATTTCGGTAATTCTAACTTTTTAAGCTTGCGCACCTCTAATGGGCACATATCCAAATATAATTTAATTAATTATTTTCCTAATCAGCATCATTTCACTAAACTACATGCAAATTTGTAGGTAGCTTCCCATGCTTAAAAAAAAATAAACCGATTTTTTCAAAACCACCCTCACGCTCGGCTTTTGTCCAGTTTATTTTCACCCCTGGGGTATATAAAAGTTCCATAATTCATTCAAATTTCCAAATATGGGCATGCAGTTGGTGTGTACAGATGCAGTAAAGGTGTTTAAAGTTTAAACAAGATGAAATAAGTATTCTTTTACAGACATTTATTTTTTACAAATTTTAATCTATGGAATAGCGCCATGAAATGTAAGTGATTTCAGCCAAGTAAAAATTGGGTCGGTTAAAAACAAAGTGTCATAAAATTCAAAATAGTATCATTTAAGTTATATTTTAAATTAAGTTTTTATAGAAACACTATATACAGCAAAAATACCAAAAAATAGACAGATTTACCGTTTACTTTTTGAAATAAAAATAAAAATGCAACATGCATCATTCGTATTTTCAGCAGTAAATTAATCAATTTAGCCATAACGTTGTTTTAATTTTAAAATTGAAGGATGTGCATACAATTTTCAACATATTTAACAATAAACATAGCTTATGTGCTATATTAAATCAAATTACGTTAGAAAAGAAATAAAACGCGTCGCAAAAAGTATGCGATATCGGCAGGAATCGAACCTGCGCGGGAAAATCCCAAAAGATTTCAATTTCATCGCCTTACCCACTCGGCCACGACAACTTTACATCTGTGTAACTTTAAATTAGATATATATAAGTAAACAGGTAAAAAGGCTCGCTCGATCTTTGAAGAAATCGCGAAATCGTATTTTTCAGATGATAATTGGATCAAAGTCAATATTTATAGTGAAAATAATGTAATCTAAATGAATAAGTTAAACATATATCAAAATTCGAAGTTTGAAAAAAATAAAATGCATCTCTCGGAAATAAGCGATCATTGAAGATCGGCAATGGCTTATGTATGAAGTGAAAGGACAGTTGAAAGTTTCCATTTTGCACGTTAATGATTCTGATAATATGGTGACAAAGGCAGCAGTCCTATGCAGTATTGTGTTTGACCGGAGAGTAGCGTGATCTGTGTCGGTGTTGGGCGCTCTGAGGGCGCAATCCGGCTACATAGGTACATAGAAACCTCTTGTGGCTATAGTCCATGGATCGGGTTCGGCAGACAGGGAACATGTAAATTTTTATATGTATGTTTTATATCTTAATTACCTAAACGTATATTTATCCTGGTTACTTATTTACTGAGGTATGAGTTAGTCGCAATGATTGTAGATACGTTGTACTATATTTAGTAAGTATTTGGAGGACGAGTGGCACGGGCACGCGCTTTATTATCACTTATGCAAGGAACGCGTTTTGTTTATATACGTATTTTTGATATTCCGATAGGCTTAAGGGAGGTAACTTATTCAAGTAAAACGCGATATTTTTTGCAATGCCTTTTTATAACTCTTGTTTAATTAATTACATACGAATATACAGCTAAATTTAAGATGATTTTTACCAGAAAAATTTTTTCGGAGAAAGATATATTGAGATTTTGATATTCCATAGAATGCGAGTCTCCATATATATTTTCTATTGCAGGGGAGGTAATTTAAAATTTTTAAAGTCTCCGAATTGGTCTTTGTTGTATCTATTTACGTTTATTTTCAAGCTTATGGCGATTAAAAAATTAATTATTATTAGTATATGCTCACATGGATATTGGTACGGATATATCGTGTTCATATAACTGTTACTACATCAATTTCGTTCATCATTCAGGTCGGGCTACACAAATCTCGTGAAGAGGCCAGTAGGACCTGTAAACAAACTCTCATACACACACTCTTCACTCATCGTGGCTCTCTCGCATGTCTGAGGCGATATATAAGATCGATGTCATATATAATACTGTATTCGCTGGTATTTTCGGTTGATATGTTTGATTGCTTAGGACGCAATGAATATAGTGTATTTATATTTAATCGAAGTGAGCTCATTGTTGTTTCTGGCGGTATTCAATTTCTGGTAATAGTTTCGCGATTAAAGACGTCGGTTCTCGGTTAGGTGTGGAATGTTCTTATTTGTTAATGTGCCAAGTGCTTAAAGGCGGTTTATCGCACTTTATTAGTCGGCGTTTCAAGAGAATGGGTAATAAATGCAAATCAGTAGGTGCTTAGAAGACTTAAGTATGGCAAGAACCACAACTCACTCTGCTAGGAACGATTACCACTGCCTGTCTGCAGCAGACGACAAATGATTCTGCTCTAGCAGTGAATGTATATACCAGCTTGTAAACGCCATTGGCCAGTCTAGTGTTTATCATTAAAATATGCACATATTAGCTGCTTTCATGGAAAACGAGGCTTAATGCACGTCAAATAAGATTAGCCTGTGCACAATGATAAGCATATGCAATGCGAACAAGCTAATCAAGGACGACAACAGCGAACAACTAAAGTGCCTTCAGCGCTTTGATTTATAATATACATTATGTCCTATGTTATATGGCGTATAGCTACTAATATATGTGTGTATAAAATATGTTAACCGTCTTTATTTTTTAAATAAATGAAATCATACTGAAACTCTACGAATTGAGGATTTACATGTTTTTATGAGCTGTCAAAGATTATTACAAACAACAATTATTATCTTTTTTAATGCAGACACTTTAAAAGACTGTGGGTGCGGACCCAGGATCCTGCGATAAATCAAACGGAAAGGTACTTTAGGTACTTAAGCTACGTTGAAGAAACTCGGACATTGTCTTCAATAAATACTGTTTTTGAGTGAGGTTAAACTTACAAATGTATTTGTTAGCCAATTGACGTGTATCGTGGTATTTTGAAATTATTTTTAAAATAACTGGGCTAAGCATTGGTTTCGGTAGAAAAGTACTGCAACAATTTCGCTAGATTTTAACACATTTTAACACTCCGCATTATGATATTTTGATTCAATTTTTCATATTTATACCAAGTGAGTTTTCATTTGACCGCCTTGCGGATACAGATCCATTAGCATGTGCTTGTGTATTATAATAACAATTAATGAGTTAATTTACTACTTACAGTATCGTTATTTTCATCAACATCATCGTTATCAACGTTATCATGATCATCATCATCAAAATAATCATCATCTCATCATTATCATCATCATCATCATATCATCATCATCATCACATCATCATCATCATCATCATCATCATCATCATCATCATCATCATCATCATCATCATCATCATCATCGTCATCATCATCGTCATCATCATCATCATCATCATCATCATCATCATCATCGTCGTCGTTGTCGTCGTCGTCGTCGTCGTCGTCGCCCTCGTCCTCGTCCTCGTCCTGCTCCTTCGTCTCCACCGCATCATCAGCAGCAGCATCGTCATCAGCAACAGCAGCAGCATTATCGTCACTATCACCAACAACATCGTTATGGTCGTCATCGTCGTGATCATCATCATCAGTGTCATCATCATCATCATCATCGTCATTGTTATCGTCGTTTTTCTCCTCCTCGTCGTCGTCATCGTCATCATCGTCGTCATCGTCATTCTCATCATGAACAATTTCAACAACCGTAAAACCTATCGCTCAGCTCATTTTTGCAGTGAATTCGGATGTTATATCAAATCTTTTTGATTAATAGAGTTTGCTGCTTAATGTATTAATAACTAAATAATAATGTTGATAATATTGAAAATAAATGGTTTCAATTTTATTTATTCGTTTAAGATGCAGTATTTGACCAAGTCAATTTGTCGCTAAAAGTAGTCATTACACATTCAATCCAAAAAGCGTTACGAGTTGCTATTGAAACTATAATCGCATTCCGATAAAAATGGTGTCTGTATTAGGGCCTGTTTAATTTCTACGCTTAATTGCAATTCATAAAAATATTTTTAAGGGTACCGGTATATCTAGACACACTCTGTTATCCAAACAATCCTTGTGATCATAAACAAATAAACAATGAAATATAAATAAAATTAGATGATAAAAAATGGTATCTTCCTTTTTGCTGTTGCTAGTTATCAACAGAGTAGCAAAACTTTTAAATATAAATTATATTCAATTCATAGCACGCTTAAAATTTGAAGTTTATCTAAATCTATAAGCACAAACATATTTATGTTTGTTAATACAAAGCTGTAGCAGTTTTCTGATTGCGCTTGAAAAGATGTGATTGTTGTTGTTGCATTAATAGTATCATTAGTTTGTATTTCCAGATTAGGTATTCCACCATACATTTTGTTTTTAATCAGATGTCTTATAATTGGCATTGCAATATTTCAATAACGAGTAATCAACACAATTGACTTTATGTATTTTTAATTGTTTATCCATATTATCATTAACACTTGAGGGAAAAATAAGCTGTGTCATTTTTTATTTTTTATTTTACTTATGGTTCAGACAACTCTGCTTTTACTATATGCCGTAATAATTATAAGTTTCCGTTCACTTAAAGATATTGTTTTTCGTGTTGGAAAATTTAAATACGAAAAATATTTAGAGACAAGTGTGTTATGTTTGTTTGTCAATTATTTAATTGAAGTAGAAATAATACATCAGTGTACATAATTTTATTGTGTTGTTCCCTTCGTTCTTTACTTTAAAAATGCAACTTAACAGCTTTGCAATCAACTGAAATAATATATAAAAAGTAAAAACAATAAACGTTTGGCTTTCTTAATACGATATCATTTCAAACGCTGTTGGAAGGAACCATTGCTTATTAGAGGTTTACAAGGTAATTTACCCAAGTACGCAAATGTAATGGTCGATTGCCCTTAGGCATGATTCTGTTTTATTACTTTAATCCGGTTGTAAAAATGCATGACCGAAGGGTCATCAGATAAGCAAAAACAGGGTCAAAATCTGATAAAATAGCGCTGTTTAACTGACTGTGCGAAAATCCGTATGTCCGAAAATTTAGAATCATGAAAACATAAATATTTTGGCTTAAAAAGGAAATGTAAGACAATTTAGAATGTAAGAGAAAATACGGTGGTTTTATGGTGTTTAAATCGATTAGAAATAGCAAAACCTAAAGACATTATCTCAAGTGTGATTTTCAAAAGATTTTATATGAATGTACACACACGGTAAAACTAGTCTATTAAAATGAAATACCTTCATTGGTTCTCATGTTTTTAATATTTATTAAACATAGGTATTTGTGAACACTTGTTGTTATATAATATTGGAATGTACACGCATACTGAACATAAAATCATTAGCATAACGGCTAAGTTGGTTTTTACTAAGATTGCAATAGTGTTTATTTTATTATTATGAATCTTATGAGGATAATTTTGAAAGTATGACACAGAGTATCTGAAGAAGATATATACATAATCACATATGTTGTTGTTGTTGTGGTTATTGTTTCAATATTTTTATGAGTATCATACATTCAATGACGAATAGCTATTAATTTGTCATACAAACACCATAATTATTATTGGATTGCGGAGATTAAACAAATCGATTCCCTAGTAACTGATATAACTGATACATTTTTTTAGCGACAATTTGAAACTAAATCTAGTATTATTTAAATTTGATTATTTTAATTGCAGACTTTTTTTATTAACCCCAATTATTGTGTACGCAACGTTTCTTTTATTTAAATCGCTGAGTACGAAGCATCAAGCTATTTTTTAATTAATTGACAGTGATCTTTAATGTATGTCATAATATAAATTGAAATCAATCTTAATTAAAGCTTGAGCGGTTGGTTTGTAATAAGTTTTGTTAATGTTGCTGTAGGATATGTATGCACAATAAATACTAACGCTCTGGCATATTGTGATGGTGATATGATTATATATTGCACAATGAATATGTGATGATGTTCTTGTGATAATATTGAGGCTATAATTAGTTTTTGAATTAAGCTAGCTAATTTCAAATAAGATACAAACACATCCCAATCCTAAAATTATCAGTAAGTTATAGTATTGTTTGCCTCTAGGCGCATAATTAATTGAAGGCCTAGTTTATCTGTTAATCCTCGCCCCATGTGGTGTCCCAGTGGGTACACTGATATTAATACACGATGTATTGGTCCACAATTAAATCTCTTATAAAAACATGTCTCTCAGGTGACTGAAAAATGGCTGTGTAGATACAACAAATACTACTACAACGGAGACTAAGATAACACATGTTACAATTAATTTGTCTTCCTTGCGTTCTTCTTATACGACAAACACTTCTAAAACAAAAAAGCAAAAAGCCGCTACTGCTACTGCTTCGGCTACTCTTACTGCTACTGCTACTGCTGCCGCTGCCGCTGCCACTGCCACTGCCGCTGCCACTGCCGCTGCCACTGCCGCGGCCACTGCCACTGCCGCTGCCACTGCCGCTGCCAGTGCTGCTGCTGCTGCTGCTACTGATAGTGCTACTGCTACTGCCACTGCCACTGCTACTGTCACTGCTACTGCCACTGCCGCTGCCACTGCCGCTGCTGCTGTTGCTTCTGATAGTGCTACTGCTACTGCTGCTGCTGCTGCTTCTGCTGCTGTTGCTGCTGCTACTGTTACTGCTACTGATACGGCTACTGATACTGCTACTTCTACTGCTAGTGCTACTGCTACTGCTACTGCTACTGCTACTGCTACTGCTACTGATTCTGCTACTGCTACTGCTGCTGCTGCTGCTGCTGCTGCTGCTGCTACTGCTACTATTGATAATAATTCTCCTTCTACTTCTCTTTCTAATATTGCTAGCGATGCTTCATAATTTATTTTTAAATGTATCATTTTGTTAAAACAGGAAAGAACTGTAATATATATTTTCTTAAAGGGATCTTTTCACGCTTTGGTAAATTGACAAAATTGAAAAAAAGTTGTTTCAGATTCGTAAGTTTTCGTTTTAGTTATGATATTTGTGAGGAAACAGTAATACTGAACATTAACCATGCTCTAATATAGCCATTATATGCATCTTTTGACGATTTTAAAACCTAAAAATTATAAAGCGTTGCAACGCGAAACGATTGAATAATTTGGAGAGTTCTGTATTTGTCGTTAAATTTTGTGAAACTACGAAGATTGCTTATATAAGGTATAAAATACGTCGAGAATGTGTACTCGGCGGAATAGCTCAGTAGGCATAAGCGTTTATACTACAGGACTCTGCCAGGACTCCAGGGGTCACTGGTTCGAACCCTGCTCCGGGCAATGTACATTTCCTTTTTTTTTTTTTCTTGATTTTTTACTGGAGCTTTTATGATCCAATGTTTACATTTATCAATATAAAGCATTTAATGAATAAGTTAAAAAAAAGCCAAAATCTGTGAAAAGGCCCCTTTAAAGGTGTAAAGAATCTAAACTTTTCTGCGATTAAAGTTTTATTTAACTGGATTAGTATAGGCCACATAACAGACGCTATTGTACTGATTTGTACTAAACAACATTTTGTCATAATCAACAGTTTTAACATGCCGCAGTTACCTTGGAAGTTGACCTTTGATTGGAGTTATGTATAAAACATTAACAAGGTATTTGTTGACAGTTTGTCCTGTCACAATTATATATTAGTTGAGCCAAACGTGTGATAAAGATCCCTTTTGGGGTGGCGATAAATACTATTTATATTGTTCAACAGTGGGAGACTGAGAAAACATATGTTACAATTAATTTGTCTACTTTGCCTGCTTCTTCTTTATATATTTTTCTTGCTAATCGTTTAAGTTTAGTTTTAGTTAAGTAGGTATATCAATTTACATTTTTTGATAGATATTTATTTGGATAGTAATAGTATGTTTTATTTGACTTGACATCATTGAACCGGTTTATTCATTGATAAGATCGGGATCTCCACAGGTGTTTAATCTCGATTGTTAGGTGGGGAGAAGGGTCCGAATGATAATGTTGTCGTCGGCTTACGAATCACATTTCACAAGTTTTAGACAAATATGCATACGTTATAAACCTAATTTAAGTATTACATAGATAATAACTTATCTTTATTTTGATGAACTACGTTTAAGGTATAAAACTATAATTATCTATGTGTTGTGTGCCGCATACATACCATCTTGCTTTTTTAAATTTGATCACAACGGTCCGAAGTCATAAACATTCATTATGCATGGTTGCTAAAGCACAGTGTATACTAACTAACCTATGTTTATTGTTGTTTGCTAGGGTTATTATTATTATGTTTTATTTTTTTTTATTTTGGGGGGGGGGGGTGGGAGGGCTTTTATAGAAGATTTCAACTAGTCCTTCAATTAACGAAAAAAAAAATATTGGTATAGGAAATATAAAAGAGTAATAGACAGCTTCATTCATGCTGTTCTATTATGGTGTTTTAACGCATATAATTATGTATGGTTGATGAAGCACATTGTATGCTACCGATGTTTATTGTTGTTTGATGATGATGTTAAGTTGGTGTTGCTGTTGTTGTTAATGATGATGAGGAGGAGGAGGAGGAGGAAGAAGAAGAAGAAGAAGAAGAAGATGATGATGATGATGATGGTGGTGGTGGTAGTAGTGACGACGACGACGATGATGATGATTTTGATTATGATAATGAGATTTGAATTAAATTAATGCGCAAAGATTTTTCTTTTTAGCGGCCAAATGCAGATATCTGCGCTCGGCCGCTGTAAGGGTTATGTAATATTTGCAATCTACATAGGAGTCAATAGCAGATACCAAGCACCATATGCTTATGAGAAACAAAAGCAAAATATTGGCAATCGCTGAAATCTCGAATATGACATAATCATTTTATTAAATGAAAACCGGTAACTATTTTAAACGGTTATTATATTGCAACAACTTAGCGGTGTTTATCCAAAAGACCATTGTTATAATTACAGGGACGTCAATAGGCCAAACTATTCAGGAAATATGATTTGAGTCGTCAAGGATAGATTTTGAGATCAATGTACGTCCGATGAGATTTAAAGGGAGTTGGAGGCGTAGGGACAGATTCGTTCGAGTACGCGATCATTTGAGAACAAATTATGTTGAAGCTTTATCGGAATTCCGGAAATTTGCGATCGGTACCGATTTTTCCTGGTTCTTTTTTATTGATTCTGATAAGTTAGCGGCCGGCACGGACATGAATATTAACTGACGAAAACCTCTTCGCTACTTTCCGAAAATCTTCGACATGTTGCAAATATCCGTAATATTCCGCATTGTACTCACCAGAAATTGCAACTAGAAAGACTACAATAATCAGTTAGCTACGGCTCGGGCGGGGATTTACCTTTTATCCCTGTAAGGGACCTAATGCCCCAGACTACCGGCTATTTTTTCCTGAATTCGAACTTGATACACTTGATATCCCTGAATTAAATATTTATATCCGCAATTTTGATCTCTAGAGTGCTGACTGTTAGTATTGTATTTGACTGGAATGACTGTCGATTATGTGTTTTTAAGATTAAAACAAGCTTACGAAGAACTTTGTGTTTGCTTTTTTGTACGCTTTCTTTTTAAAAATGTATTGTCCGCCACGGACGCAACAATTGACCAAATGTACCAGATTGTGGTCTCTTTAAAGTGCTATGTTTTTACTGCCGTGATATCTTTAACAAACTACACATTATTGATCGTGGACGTTTTATACTCTTATTGAATTTGTTTCCCCAAAATATGCTCTTCTATTAGTAGATGTTTAGGTGACGATGTTCTAATTATAGATCTTACACGGCCAAGAAACACTAGATAGGTCTTTGCAAAGAGAGCTGTTGGATATCGTGAATGCGTTCAATGTGGCCTGTTTATTTCAGAAAGCTATAGTGCAATGTTTTATGGGGATTTCTATCAAATTGCCAATTGCAAAATTTGATTTAATTCATTCGGACCTACAAGCGGGAAACTTCTTCATTAAAATTCAATGGGCTTTTAAGAAGTTCGTTGAAAGGCCAAATTTGACGTTAAACAGCAACGCCGAAAAAATTGCTACTCAGTCTTATTTATCACTTTTTTTGTAAGATTTACCAGTAGACGTTCTTCAGTGAAATTAAGCAAACACACAGTGCCGACAAATATGGAAGGGTATTTAGGTAAAAATTACATCCTTCTTTGTGACTGTGTCATGATTCTTGATGGTACTTTCAATTAGTATGTAGACACCTTTTCATGCTTGATGACACTTACATCTTGCCTGATGTCCAATGTCTATTTACATTCTGCTTAATGGTATCATGCATGTGTACAGATGCAACATTCTTGTTCGTTAATTGCATGCTGCATATGTGTATGTTGGTTTGTGCAGAGAGACTTGTGCAATAGGCGCAGTGCATAATGAAATCAAATATTAATGCGTTTAATAAATTAACGCGATGGTAAGATGTGAGTTTCACCCAAGCACAAAGCAACATACTATCATGCATGATACAATGATGTCAATTGACAGTCATTCCGAAATGATACGGAGGACTACGGAAATTTACGGCGTATAACGGAAATTTTATGTTATAGGAGAAGTTGCGCACCTTTGTAAGATATTTGCTACTGAACCGAAATTAACCGCGTGTTTGTAGACTTAACTTTTTTTTGGTTAATGACTAACCATAATTTTTGTACAGTAATTTACCTTCAATAACCAAAGAAAGTCTATGGATATATTTCAATATATGCTACTAATGCATGTATGCAGAGCTCCAGATAAGACGCTTAAAGTCGTAAAAAATTGAATTAAATTTAGTAAAAAAGTAGACTTAAATTCTGTGCGTACGGTTACACATTGGAAAAATAAAATAAGAATTCAAAATGTGTGATCATGCGTAAAACTCAATATCAATGCATATAATGTAAACATTTTATCAATGAGTTCCCACTCGTCTAGGCCCTCATTACAATTATGAAATCAACAGCACTTTAACGTTATTATGAATAACAGACCATCTTTACAACAGTCGAAAAGCCGAACGTTTTCCATTATCTGGTCCTTTTATCGCAAAAAGTCTGCTGTAACCCGGCAATTGTCATTAGCTCTTCTTAGACTATAAACCTAAATGCGGATGTGCCAAAAATTATATTTACCTGAAAAAAAAGAATTAATAATAGACTTTAAGGCTGGATTATTATAGAGTGTAAACCAAGATTTTGCTGAAAAAGTTATCTGGAACTTTGCATGTATGTTGAGAGGAAATCGATTACATAATTTCAAATATACTAGAGTACTTTTATATTGCACCACATAAAATGCTTTAAAACTATAATATTGAAGTGCACATATAAACTTTATTATAGATGGGTAGGTATTTCGTGTCAATCTCTTTCACATATGAAAGATCTGTTGGTCATGCTGCTTTAAGTACATATAGATGCATGACACAATTTAGATTAAGCAAAATAAAACACTAGGTATTTGCCAAGAGTCAAATATATACGAGCAGTAAGAGCGTAATCGTGCACAGCGAGACTTACTCATGTAGAATTGAAACTCTTATTGCTTTCTTTCGAAATAATTTCATGTGTCCGATCTAATATGCAATATGCCCGGTGTTTTTTTTTGCGGATTAATGTTCCGTTTTAGATCCATAATTAACGAATGCCTCAATATTTTCAAAAATTAACACCGGAATAATGTTCACCGACATTTTTTCATACAGATTGGATATAAATATTATAGAGCTTAACAAAAAATACATTAAGCCCTGTTCTCCCGGCACACGTGCTGGACACACAGGTGGTTAGCGTGTGGCTATGATAATAATTAGTGAAAACATCTTTTTGAATGATAAATAATCATATTAAAACGAAAAATCAAATTTTCTATATAAAAAAAAATCACTACCGTTTTATATATAACAAGGTATCCAACTCGAAATCATCCGAAAACGGGGTGCATCGTTTTGAGCAGCCATTACTAAATTAATTTTGCAGCGATTTTCATGACCCGGTCTTATTCAACGCAGAAATGAATTTCCTTTTAGGAAATGTATATATATATTGTTATATTTCTACACATGCTGGGTCAAATTTTAAGAAATAAAGCTATACATAATTCGCTTGACCCAGTTGTTATCGATCAGACCGTATTTATGAATGAAATCTCCAGTTGTAAAGACACAACTCCGCATTGGAGCAATGAAATCACTCTTGTGTTTAAAATGTCAGTTGGTTGAAATGTATGTAAACAAAGGTTTGAAAATGCGCTGGACAGTTAGTTTTGATGCATAATTCTACGGCAAGCACGGTAAGAATGTTTTTTCATACGTTTTATTGAATAATGGTATCGCGGTTCGTGAACTTTGCAGGGAAAATGCCCATTACCCCGTGAAGATTTCAGTCATGAATACTGTCTGATCGATCACAGCTGGGTCACGCGAGTTGTGTATCGTGTTATTTTTTAAAAGTTGACCCAGTATTTGTAAAAATATTGCAAGACATATACATTTCCAGAAAGGAAATTTATTTCTGCGATGAATAAGACCAAGATCGTGAAAATCGCTGCAAAATTGATGAAGTAATGGCTGTTTAAAACGATGCATCCCGTTTTCGGATGATTTCGAGTTGGATACCTTGTTGAATATATATTTAACTTATTTTTTTTAAGAAAAGTTGATTTTTCGTTATAATATGATTACTTATCATTCCAAAATATGTTTTCACTAACTAGTATTATAGCCACACGCTAACCACCTGTAGCTGGACACTTTTAAAAAACACTATACAAATTCAAGTACTTATGCACTTAATTGATTGTAAACAATGACGGTTGAAATCCGTGCGTGGGAATTTTTCTGGTAACCAAGAGCGACGTCAACGTTCATGACAAACCTGTTTATATGACATTTATTTATTGATTTTTTCCAACTTGATTGAAAATTATGTTTTATGATATTTTAATACATGTAGATGAAGTAGTTGTTTTCTCAACGAGGAGTACAATAGTTGTACAGTACTAGACACGAGTACTTGTAACTTTCAGGTTTCTCTGTATACCACAGACATTATATAGTCATAAAATGATAAATATGTGTTTATAGAAATTGTAATTATAGCATGGTAAATAGACTAGAGAAATCTGAAAGTTTCACGCACAGGTCTGTGGCAATGGGGGTTTGGGCTACTTTATAAATATGAGGTCGATATGCAATGCACATCGGTAGATTACGTCTACTGTAATTATTTGGACTAGGGAAGGGCCACAATTCCAACACATCAGCCCCGTTATGTTCTGAATAAAATACATGTATAATTTCTTGAGTGCCAATTGCATCTTACAAATATCAAAAACATTCACGGCAGTCAATTCATTGTGTAAACTTACTGGTCTTCATGGCAATAATGAACGTATTTAGTTTAATGGAGATTATATAACGAAGGGAACTAATTCAGCTTATTCAGTTTACTAGTCAAAATGATTCGGATGTTTTCGCTTTTTTTTTCCGAAAAGTAATTTATTCAACATACGGAAAATAAACTCGCGCCACCTGATGTCATAATTTAGTAACTTGCATTCTGCTTACTGCCTGTTGCTAACTGCCGTTGTTAATGACGCTTAGTGGCAAAACCGATTATGACTGGTTTCAGGAATAATGAACACACAAACATTGGATAGTCACCAAGCATGTTGAAACAATCATCAAGTATAACCGTTAGAGAACAAGCATGTTGGAACTGTCATGAAGCATGTTAGAATAAACATCACGCATAATGTAAATATTATTCATGAATGATGTAATGTTGCAGCAATCATCAAGTATAAACGAATAGACAACAAGCATGTTGGAATTGTCATAAAGCAAATTAGAATAAGCATCAGTCATAATGTAAATATTCACCACGAATGATGTAACTTTCACCTAAATATCCTTCCATAGACATGTGTTGTTACTAAAATAGACATAGAGATTTGAGCATTGGGAGTGACCTAATCATACTGTGCTTTAGCAGTATTACGGAATACCGTTAGTGCCATCGTGGTTACACATTAAAACCCAGAGGGCGAGAACGCGAGAACGCGATAGTACGATGGCGACAATGTGACAATACGATGATGACAGGGTGACAATACGATGGCGACAATGCGATAGTACGATGGCGACAATGCGAGAACGCGATAATACGATGACGACAATCAGACAGTGCGATGACGACAGTGCGACAATACGATGGCGACAGTGAGATAGTACGATGGCGACAATACTACAGTTCGATAGTGCGATAATACGATGACGACAGTGCGAAAATACGATGACGACAGTGCGACAATACGATGGCGATAGCCGACAGTGCGATAGTACGATGGTGCCAATGCGATAACGCGATAGTATGATGGCGGCAATTCGAAAATGCGATGGCGACAGTGCGACAATACGATGGCGACAATGCGATAGAACGATGGCGACATTGCGATGATACCACGGCGACAGTACGATATGACTATCGCATTGTCGCCCCCGTACTATCGCACTGCCGCCATTGTATTGTCGCACTGTCGCATTGTCGTCATCGTACTAGCGCGTTTTCGCAATCGTACGAACGCATTGTCGCCATCGTATTGTCGCACTGTCGTCATCGTACTTTCGCGTTCTCGCATTCTCGCCCTCTGGATTTTAATCAGTAACCACGGTGGCCCTAACGGTATTTTGTACAGTAAAGTGCGTAAAATCTGGTTTGGAATAACAATTTTTATGCCGAAAACAGATGTTGAAAACCCGACTTTGTTTTATAAGTAGTAGTCTAAATATACAATGAGTTTTCCGAGCATTAAATAAACATATTAAAATAAAATTCATGTTCGTATCAGTTGAAGTTCTTGTTAATAGTAGAAGCAAAGAACACAATGAAACGCTGATTGGGCTTACTAATTTGAGGCAAGAAAAAACACATCGCGCTATTATATATAACATTTAACGCGCATCCGCAAAGTTCGAGCGCCCGTCTCGGTGCCGTCGTTTCCGGTGAAAGTTTCGCACAGGAGCTTCCGAGTTTGGATATGAGACCACGAATCATGGCTTGACTTTATATATCAGTCAGCGTAGTACCTGACCAGACTGCGCGGTTGGACAAGCTAGGATGGACCAACTTCGGCCGCATATGACATAAGACCCATTTTCGCATGACGCGGGTCATCTGACCTTTATAATGTGTATATAGCTTTGAATGGAATTTGCACATAGTTTTTGGCATGGACTTATTGTTATGTTAATGTGTTGCACGCTTTCAAAAGCAGAGGGCATATATAAGATCAATTATACTACGGAGTTCATTTTCTGTTGCAAAATGAAATGCAATAAAGATTGTTACTCAGCGGTGTGTACAGTATGACAGCGTTGTCTGTCTGCGATGCATTTATACTGGTTCTAAGCTGGCATACTCACCAATTGGACTCAACCATCTGCTCGAACAAGAAATGATAAGTTCTACTAGCATAAACCTTTAATTGTAACTCATTTTAAAAATATTCATGTTATTTATATTATTCAATTTATTATTCAAAATTATAATTATTATTTCCTTTATTGTTGTTTTTCGCATTAAGAAACTTAATCGGCTTACGAAACTGAAAAATCCCATTGGAATAAAATCCCATGGGAGAAAAAAATCCCATGGAAGAAAAAATCCCATGGGAGAAAAAAATCCCATGGATTTAAAAATCCCATGGGATTTTTTTTTTAAACACGACTAAACGCATTAAAATATCGTAGTTGTTCATCATTTCATAAAATATGATGTTTCTGAAAGTTTCATGAATAAATCTCCCAAAATAAGAAAAAAATCCCATGAGATTTTTTTCTCCCATTTTAAAATGAGATTTTTTATTACTAAATATTTTTATATATAATTGGCATAAAACCAATATACAGTCCTTAAATAACGTTAAAATACTTGCAAACGCAAATAAAACACGTTTTTTAAAATGTTCAAAATCCCATGGGATTTTTCTCCCATTTGCAAATTATGGGAGAAAAACAATCCCATGGGAGAAAAAATCCCATGGGAAAATCGAAAATCCCATGGGAAAATGCAAAAATCCCATGGGAACCCCAACTTTGCTTATAAATTTCATAGTGAAGAAAACGCGTTTTTTGAGTGAAAATAACCAATTATTAATCAACGATAAGACTTTTATCGCATACTATGTCTCAAAGTAGCAAATCTTTAAGAAAAAGGGTACTTAAGTTTGCGAAATTTCGGTTTCGCAAAGTTTTTCCGGTGGCCGTTATATATTGTGCTTTTGGACATGTTAATATTTGTTCAACTTTCATTTAGTTGATATTTCAATTAAAAAAGGTTTCAGTCCTTATACAATTGTTTTTGTTATGTAGTGTTATCATATACATGTAGTTAAATGTAAGTGTGTAACTTAAGCCTTCAAAAATATATTAATGGAAGTGGTTGATTGTTAGAGCTTATATACTGGTGCAAGACAGATTCTGTATCTTCCTTGACCAAGCTTCAAGACAATAACATGAAGTCCATCGTAGAAGAAACTAATTTATTTTTACTCTGTTCAACACCTATTGCTATACCTCCAGCACTTTTTAAAGGGTTCAAGATTAGACCTGAAGCAGGGCCGACAAATGGAAATTACATCACCTCTTAATCGTTTAAAATGTATGGAAATTATTTATTTAACGGCACACATACACTGCGCAACTCAAAATATTGGCGATCCTGTACAATTGAGGCATACAATGGTTAACACTGTGTGTAACCATGAGTTGTTTGTTTTATCTCGACAGTCCCCGCAAATCATAATGTAAGAATCATGAACATCCGATGAATTACTCTTAAAACATCATACAATTAGGTACTTAACGATCTTAAGCACTAGTGAAAGCTATCAATTGCCTGCCTTTGAAACGATCTTCTCTAGTGAAGTGTTCTTGAAATAGAATCCGACACTCACGAATACGCAGCGCATCGCGGCGATTTAATTGTACAGGCAAAACAGATGATATATCTGAAAGCCTCCTCACACATAGACGAACCCATATGACGAAGCCTGGCGAAACGGGTAAATTTGTGAATTCTAGCGAATTCTTGCCGAAATTGTTTGAAACGGTGTTGCATTGTGTAATATTATAACAAAAGGTAAACATAGAGGAACTATTTGGTGCGAATGATTTACGAAGTGTGACTAACAGTTACTGCAATTCGCTAGAAAGCGTTAGGTCGCGCAAATAATATTCGTTCTTTCGGTTAACGATTAGGAGCTATTATGAGCGTAAAGATACGAATGTAAGCATACCTGCAAATACCGCCAAATATTTCCGAAACGGTGTTTCTGCATCCGGGCGTTTTGATATAGACTAACTTTTTCCGACTCGACCGTATTGCTGTGAATACTGAGTCCGTAAGTCAAAAGTATGCCGCCTAATGTGGCACCATCCTGTCTTGCCATGGCACACATCCCGCTGGAGAGTTGACCCAGTGCTTCAGAGTGTTTCTCACAATCTTGCCCCTGATATTGACATTCCTGGTATCCTCCAAGTTGCGAACTCTTCTCCATTCCCCAGGAATCAGATCGCCACTTCTATCATCATGGTCAAACAGTGCATTCTGCATGGTGGGGTACCTGATCCTCATCAAGTTGTGGAGAATGCAGCATGTCTTTACAATCAGCCTTTCTGTGGATGGGCTGTGGTTCATCTTTGTGAGAAGTATCTGAAATTACAGATTATCGGTACCAGTATTGTTTTTTGTTAAAGTTAACGTGAACATTTCTTTTATAAATGAAATTGTGTTTTGAAAAATGGTATTGCAGTTAAGTTCCGCTATTAAGAGCACTTCGAACATTTAACAAATTATGCGGTTTTTGACAATATTCCAGTACCAAATAGTTTATTTATGAAGGAAAATGGTCCGATATTAAGACCACTTCGCATTTCTGATACTCTACTAGCCCTGGATAACCGGTAGTTCAGGATTCTTTCGTCTCTTGTCAGGACTCTATGTCCATAGGGTTTCTGCATGTTCCTGCTAAGGCTGAAAGCGTCACCTCCAACCAGGATTGGGCATGTCGACGGTGTCATTTGGAAAGGGCTGTGGTTCTGGAAATCCAATGGAACCATCCTGCACCATCTTCAGGAATTCTGATTCATTATAAATCTGTGCATCTCCACTTGAACCGTATCCTGAAAATACAAAAGGATAAGAAATTGTAAGTATACAACTGTACATTGAAAACAGCACTAAATGTATATAATTAATGTAATAACACAATAATGCAGTTAAACTTATGTAGACTAATACTCATCACCCAGATCACACCATACGAATTTGTAGTCCGAGTCAACAATGGCCAGTAAGATGATGCTGAAGAATCCATTATAATTATGATATAAGGAACCAGAGCTGGCAGGCTTTCTGATAGCTATGTACTTTCCATCAATAGCAGCAACGCAATTTGAAAAGTTCCAATTATTTAGGAAACTATCAGCCAGTTGTCTCCATTCTTCAGGTGTGGAGAGGGCTATCATACCCTCATCAACATATTCTTCACATATAGCATGACACACGTATCTGACACATACAGAGAGGGTATTCTCAGCGACCCTTCAGTAATACTGCATGTCTGAGTACTTGACACCAGAAACCAGGTGACGTAGTGTGGCAGCTAACTTTAGCCCTGGATCCAAGGGCTCCCTGTACCGAGTGTGTTGCTTCACGAGGCGATGACGAACCCTTCCCAAAATTTCATCGTACATTTCAGTAGGCATGCGGACGAATTTCTTAAATGTTCCAGGATCTTCTCTTCTGAGCTCAAGCATGAGCTGATCATAGATACCAAATTGGCGCCGTCTCCCGGAATGCAGACATGGTCTTCTCCAGATATTACGTGCTCTGGCTCCTCTTCTCCACCTTAGTCGGCCTCTGAGAAACCGGTGTATGTTTAGTTGTTGCTGGACTACTTCTTGATTGGCCATAGCAGCAACATACTGTAGTTTCAGGCGTTATATACCTTTCATTTTCAATTACTAAAACTATTAGGAGCGCTATTATTCGGATGGATTCGCATAGATTCGCTTATCGTAGTTACCCTTCGGATTGATTCGTATACGAGCGTATACCGATCGTTCGTGAACGTAAACTTATCGTTATAAAGCGCTGAAATGCGTCGGATTCAATTCGCTACAGTACGCAAATCCTCGCTAAAGTTCGCAAAAGTTCGCAAGCTATCGCAAAGATTCGTTTTCAGATCGTCCTCTTTCGCTTGATATGCAAATTAAGTAATAACGATATGCAAATTAGCTGAGAGCTGCGACCTCTTACGCCAGTTGACGAACGCTATGAGAAGACTTTTCGATCGACTAACGTATTGAAACGAATTTTAACGAACGATAGACGAAACTTTAATTCGCCAACAATTTTTCAGCATGATTAAAATTTTCCTACGAACAGAACTAATCGCAACGGACGCAAAAGATCACAAACGCATCCATACGAACATCACCAACGATGTGCAACGAACATATTGTAATGAGAACGAATTTTGCTGAAGTCTTATTCGCCAGTACACGCAAGTTGACGTCGGGAGACTTTCGCCTATGTGTGAGGAGGCTTTGAGGGAAGCCATTGATAAGTTCACAACCATTAAAGTGCATGTGTTTTGTAAGTTTTTGCTTTGATACTTAGCAAACAGTTTTTAGTTGTAATTCAAGTACGTAAGATAGGAACCATAATTTGAATGAATGGCTGAGAAACACCTGTTATTGGATGAACTTGACATAGTTTCCACATAATGGATAAGCTTTATTGTAAATGTTTGTTAGTTAACGTTGGCGTGGTGTATATAGTGTCAGGACATCGATCACTTGAACCCTGGTGCGATCCACAGCATAAGGGCATTCAAAATATCTTCCCAAAAACATGAATAACTTCTTATTCCCAGGCAATAAAATCGAGTATGTTTAAACAAGGCTTTCGCTGAATTCGATTAAATACACATAAGTTAACATTAATAAACAAATTATATATTTAAATATATCAACCATCGGTGCGTCTCAAACCTTTAATATTGGCTTAAACTGATGCCTTCCTGACGATAGTACCATCTGTAAGGTATGTAAGTGACAAAGTGATTAATTAGTATATCAGCTTGTTGTGTTACGGAATACTGAGGTTATATATCCACGACTGCATTTTAGGTTATGTCTATGGTTTATTTATTCATTATTTAACGCACTTCAACAGACCACATTAATCGTCTGTAATGTACACAAAACAATCCATCCTACATGGTAAGCGATGGTTACAGAATACGCTCATTCTGAACTTGAAATACAGTTTATCTGTAAGTATTATAAAAGCCAACGCGTATCACTTGTTTTTGTTTGTTTGGTGTGTTAAATATGTTCAGCAATACAATTATTGCTGTTGTGAAGAACTGATTTATTATTGTGCTGGTTGAAAATAAATAAAGTATTTACATATAAACACAATAATAAGCATACTATTATTCTTTGAGCATGAATGCAAACCATGAGTTGTTTGTTTTCAATGCATATGTACAACCTAAGTCGAGCAAAGACAACTTAACAAAGCTCCAATCTCCATAGAAATGTTTGCATTTTGGGTCGGCATAGAGGTTTAAGCGTCAAACATTTGTACATTTAAGGTTTCATATGAACAAACCTGCACAGAATAGTATATTTTCTAAATGTTTACATGTTTTTATACATTAATTAGTTTTTTTTCTTTACAAACGAAGATTATTTGTTTATGTTATTTCACTTTGCTTTCATTGATTTTTTTGTACGACTTATTCTGAACGTTATCTAGATTTTATATTAATCAATATTTTAATTGTTTTGATTTGTTTAGTTAGGTCGTATGTTTTCTCCTCAAAGTATACTACCTTCTTTATCCAATTTAGTGCAGGGCCTCTCTGGAGCATCAACGCACTTTGTTTATACAAGGAGTCTTGGTACCTGGGTACTTGGTGTCTTTGGGGGAGATCGAAAGAGCGCTCCAACAGTGGGGAACGAACCCGTGCCCTTCCGATCGCTATGCGGACACCATATCCACCACGCCAAGGCGACCATTCTTGACGTTGTTTCTAAGCATTCTATAATCCTAAAAGAGTGTAGGATACAGAAACTGTACATTAAATGGATAAATTCATTTGCTAGATTTCTTATTGAATAATTATTATATCGAAATTCTGGACTATAATTACATAGAGAATACTAGGTCGGTGCCGAATAAAGCGAAGTATATTTTGCGAGGCTTCGAAAATCTGAACCACGAGCCTTGGCGAGTGGTTCAGATTTTCGGGCCGAGCAAAATAAACTTCGCTTCGATCGGCACCGACCTAGTATTCGATTTATCCCATCAATTTTCTTAGTCGTCAATTATTTCTATAAAAATAGAATAGGAAAATAGAACTACACGGAAAATCCCAAATTTTTTTTTAAGCAAACATTGTTTTATTATTTTATCCGAGCCTCATATATTACAAAAAGATCAGACACTAACCTGTTTTTCTATTTATCATACCTCTACGTCCCCGATTAAAAAAAAATAATGAAAAAAAAATAAAACTACAGCTTTAGCGGGACAGAATATGACTTTTGTACGGAATCCAGATAGTGCCAAGTTGAGTGTCGCGTGTCGACCTTCGAGGTCGACACACGACATTCTCGCGACATTCTCTCGACGCTCAATACGACGCGCGACAATCATGCGACAATCAATATTTGAGTGTCGCATATCGCGCTGGGTTTTAGAAAAAAAATCGCAGAAAATCTTTACTGTCGACTGATTTTTCGCGCGTCGTATTGAGCGTCGAGAGAATGTCGCGAGAATGTCGTGTGTCGACCTTCGAGCGCGACACACGACATTCTGGCGACATTCTCTCGACGCACGACAAATCAGTCGACAGTCAATATGATATATCGCGAGAATGTCGCCTGTCGACCTAAAATCACTAGGTCGACACACGACATTCTCTCGACGCTCAATACGACGCGCGACAGATCAGTCGACAGTAAAGATTGACTGTCGACTAATTTGTCGCGCGTCGAGAGAGCGTCGAGAGAATGTCGTGTGTCGACCGGTGGTGGGAGTAATTTTTTTATCTGCAAGCAAGGTGTTAAAGTAACTTTTTCAGCTTAAGTAGAAAAAGAGGCATCTAGTAGCAGCAATAACAGCAGCAGCAGCAGCAACAGAAGCAGCAGCCGCAGTAGCAGCAGCAGCAGCAGTAGCAGCGTAGTAGCAGCAGTAGCAGCAGCTGCAACAGTAGTAGCAGCAGTAGCAGTAGTTACAGTATTAGTAGTTGTTGTTGTAGTAGTAGTAGCTGCACTAGAAGCAGTAGCAGCAGCATCAGTAGAAGCAGCAGCAGTAGCAGCAGCAGCAGTAGCAACAACAGCAGTAGCAGCAGTAGTATCAGTAGCAGCAGTAGCAGGAGTAACAGCAGTAGAAGGAGTAGCAGCAGTAGCAGCAGAAGCAGAAGTAGCTGCAGTAGAAGTAGTAGTAGCAGTAGTAGTAGTAGTAGTAGTAGTAGTAGTAGTAATAGTAGTAGTAGTAGTAGTAGTAGTAGTAGTAGTAGTAGTAGTAGTAGTAGTAGTAGTAGTAGTAGTAGTAGTAGTAGTAGTAGTAGTAGTAGTAGTAGTAGTAGTAGTAGTGTGACTGGTAGGAGTGGTAGTGGTAGTGAGACTCGTGTAGTGGTAGTAGAAGTTGTAGTAGTAACAGAATCAGGAGTAGTAATAGTAGCAGTAGCAGTGTAGTAGCAGTACCAAAAACACCAGCAATAGCAGTAGTACTAGTTGTTGTAGTAGTAGTAGTATTAGCTGCAGTAGAAGCAGTAGCAGCAGCAGCAGCAGTAGCAGTAGCAGCATTAGAGGCAGTAGCAGCAGCAGTAGCAGCAGTAGCAGTATTATTATTATCATTATTATTATTATTATTATTATAATTATTATTATTATTATTAGTAGTAGTAGTAGTAGTAGTAGTAGTAGTAGTAGTAGTAGTAGTAGTAGTAGTAGTAGAAGTAGTAGTAGTAGTAGTAATAGTAGCAGCAGCAGCAGCATTAGCAGCAGCAGCAGCAGTAGCAGCAGTAGTCGTAGCAGAAGCAGCAGCAGCAGGAGTAACAGCAGTGGCAGCAGTACCAGGAGTAGCAGAAGTAGCAGTAGTAGCAGAAGTAGCAGCAGTAGAAGTAGTAGTAGTAGTAGCAGTAGTAGAAGTAGTAGTAGTAGTAGTAGTAGTAGTAGTAGTAGTAGTAGTTTAGTAGTAGTAGTAGTAGTAGTAGTAGTAGTAGTAGTAGTAGCAGTAGTAGTAGTAGTAGTAGTGGTAGTGGTAGTAGTAGTAGTAGTAGTAGTAGTAGTAGTAGTAGTAGTAGTAGTAGTAGTAGTAGTAGTAGTAGTAGTAGTAGTAGTAGTAGTAGTTGAAGTAGTAGTAGTAGTAGTAGCGGTAGTGTTAGTGATACTGGTAGTAGTGGTAGTGGTAGTGGGACTGGTGGTAGTGGTAGTAGTAGTTGTAGTAGTAGCAGAATCAGGAGTAGTGATAGTAGCAGTAGCTTTGTAGTAGCAGTTGCAGCACCACCAACAGAAGCAGTAGTAGTAGTTGTTGTAGTAGTTGTAGTAGCTGCAGTAGAAGCAGTAGCAGCAGCAGCAGCAGTAGCAGTATGAGCAGTAGCGACAGTAGCAGAAGCAGTAGCAGTATTAGTAGTTGTTGTAGTAGTAGTAGTAGCTGCAGTAGAAGCAGAAGCAGCAGTATCAGCAGCATCAGAAGCAGCAGCATCAGTAGCAGCAGCAGCCATAGCAGTAGTAGTAGTAGTTGTTGTAGTAGTAGTATTAGCTGCAGTAGAAGCAGAAGCAGCATTAGCAGAAGCATCAGTATCAGCAGCAGGAGTAGCAGCAGCAGCAGCAGTAGCAGCAACAGCAGTAGCAGCAGCAGTAGCAGCAGTAGCAGCAGTAACAGCAGTAGCAGCAGTAGCAGGAGTAACAGTTTTAGTAGCTGTTGTAGTAGAAGTTGTAGTAGCTGCTGTATAAGCAGTAACAGCAGGATCAGTAGCATCAGTAGCAGCAGTAGCAGCAGCAGTAGCAGCAGCAGCAGCAGCAGTAGTAGTAGCAGTAGCAGCAGTAGCAGGAGTTGCAGTAGTAGCAGTAGTAGCAGAAGTAGCAGCAGTAGTAGTAGTAGTAGCAGATCTAGTAGTAGCAGTAGTAGTCGTAGTAGTAGTAGTAGTAGTAGTAGAAGTAGTAGTAGTAGTAGTAGTAGTAGTAGTAGTAGTAGTAGTAGTAGTAGTAGTAGTAGTAGTAGTAGTAGTAGTAGTAGTAGTAGCGGTAGTGGTAGTGAGACTGGTAGTAGTGGTAGTGGGACTGATGGTAGTTGTAGTAGCAGTTGTAGTAGTAGCAGGATCAGGAGTAGTTATAGTAGCAGTAGCAGTGTTGTAGCAGTTGCAGCACTACCAACAGTAGCAATAGTTGTAGTCGTTGTAATAGTATTAGAAGCTGCAGTAGTAGCAGTAGCAGCAGCAGCAACAGTAGCAGTAGCAGCAGTAGCGGCAGCAGGAGTAGCAGCAGCAGCAGTTGCAGCACTACCAACTGTAGCAGTAGCTGCAGCAGCAGTAGCAGCAGTAGTAGCATCAGCAGCAGTTGTAGCAGTAGCAGCATAGCAGCAGCAGTAGCAGCAGCAGCAGCAGTAGCAGCAGCAGCAGTAGCAGCAGTAGTAGCAGTAGCAGCAGTAGCAGGAGTAGCAGTAGAAGCAATAGTAGCAGAAGTGGCAGCAGTAGTAGTAGTAGTAGCAGTACTAGTAGTAGCAGTACTAGTAGTAGCAGTAGTTGTAGTAGAAGTAGTAGCAGTAGTAGAAGTAGTAGTAGTTGTAGTAGAAGTAGTAGTAGTAGTAGTAGTAGTAGTAGTAGTAGTAGTAGTAGTAGTAGTAGTAGTAGTAGTAGTAGTAGTAGTAGTTATAGTAGTAGTAGTAGTAGTAGTAGCGGTAGTGGTAGTGAGACTGGTAGCAGTGGTAGTGGTAGTGGGACTGGTGGTAGTGGTAGTAGTAGTTGTAGTAGAAGCAGGATCAGGAGTAGTAATAGTAGCAGTAGCAGTGTAGAAGCAGTTGCAGCACTACCAACAGTAGCAGTAGTTGTAGTTGTTGTAATAGTAGTAGTAGCTGCAGTTGAAGCAGTAGCAGCAGCAGTAGCAGTAGCAGCAGTAGCGGCAGCAGGAGTAGCAGCAGCATCAGTAACAGCAGTAGCAGCACTAGCAGAAGCCGCAGCAGCAGTAGCAGCATCAGCAGTAGCAGCAGTTGTAGCAGCAGCAGCAGTAGCAGCAGCAGTAGCAGCAACAGCAGTAGCAGCAGTAGTAGCAGTAGTAGTAGTAGTAGTAGTAGTAGTAGTAGTAGTAGTAGTAGTAGTAGAAGAAGTAGTAGCAGTAGTAGTAGTAGTAGTAGTAGTGTTGGTACTAGCGGTAGTGGTAGTGAGACTGGTTATAGTGGTAGTGGTAGTGGGACTGGTAGAAGTGGTAGTAATATTTGTAGTAGTAGAAGTAGTAGAAGTAGTAGCGGTAGTGGTAGTGAGACTGGTGGTAGTGGTAGTGGTAGTGAGACTGGTGGTAGTGGTAGAAGTAGTTGTAGTAGTAACATAATCAGGAGTAGTAATATTAGAGGTAGCAGTGTAGTAGCAGTACCAACAACACCAGCAGTAGCATTAGTACTAGTTGTTGTAGTAGTAGTATTAGCTGCAGTAGAAGCAATAGCAGCAGCAGCAACAGTAGCAGTAGCAGCAGTAGCGACAGTAGCAGCAGCAGCAGCAGTAGCATTATTATTATTATTATTATTATTAGTAGTAGTAGTAGTAGTAGTAGTAGTAGTAGTAGTAGTAGTAGTAGAAGTAGTAGTAGTAGTTGTAGTAGTAGTAGTAGTAGTAGTAGTAGTAGTAGTAGTAGCAGCAGCAGTAGCAGCAGTAGCAGCAGTAGCAGCAGTAGTAGTAGCAGTAGCAGCAGTAGCAGGAGTAACCGCAGTAGCAGCAGTAGCAGGAGTAGCAGAAGTAGCAGTAGTAGCAGAAGTAGCAGCAGTAGAAGTAGTAGTAGTAGTAGCAGTAGTAGAAGTAGCAGTAGTAGTAGTAGTAGTAGTAGTAGTAGTAGTAGAAGTAGTAGTAGTAGAAGTAGTAGTAGTAGTAGTAGTAGTAGTAGTAGCAGTAGTAGTAGTAGTAGTAGTAGTAGTAGTAGTAGTGGTAGTGGTAGTAGAAGTAGTAGTAGTAGTAGTAGTAGTAGTAGTAGTAGTAGAAGAAGTAGTAGTAGTAGTAGTAGCGGTAGTGTTAGTGATACTGGTAGTAGTGGTAGTGGTAGTCGGACTGGTGGTAGTGGTAGTAGTTGTTGTAGTAGTAGCAGAATCAGGAGTAGTAATAGTAGCACTAGCCCTGTAGTAGCAGTTGCAGCACCACCAACAGTAGCAGTAGTAGTTGTTGTTGTAGTAGTTGTAGAAGCTGCAGTAGAAGCAGTAGTTGCAGCAGCAGCAGCAGTAGCAGTATCAGCAGTAGCATCAGTAGCAGCAGCAGTAGCAGTATTAGTAGTTGTTGTAGTAGTAGTAGTAGCTGCAGTAGAAGCAGAAGCAGCAGTATCAGCAGCATCAGAAGCAGCAGCATCAGTAGCAGCAGCAGCCATAGCAGTAGTAGTAGTTGTTGTAGTAGTAGTAGTAGCTGCAGTTGAAGCAGTAGCAGCATTTGCAGCAGCATCAGTATTAGCAGCAGGAGTAGCAGCAGCAGCATCAGTAGCAGCAGCAGCAGTAGCAGCAGCAGCAGTAGCAGCATTAGCAGAAGTAGCAGCAGTAGCAGCAGTAGCAGGAGTAGCAGTAGTAACAGTATTAGTAGCTGTTGTAGTAGAAGTATTAGTAGCTGTTGTTGTAGAAGCAGTAACAGCAGCAACAGTAGCAACAGTAGCAGCAGTAGCAGCAGCAGCAGTAGCAGCAGTAGCAGCAGCAGCATCAGCAGCAGCAGTAGTAGCAGTAGCAGCAGTAGCAGGAGTAGCAGTAGTAGCAGATCTAGTAGTAGCAGTAGTAGTAGTAGTAGCAGAACTATTAGTAGCAGTAGTGGTAGTAGTAGTAGTAGTAGTAGTAGTAGTAGTAGTAGTAGTAGTAGTAGTAGTAGTAGTAGTAGTAGTAGTAGTAGTAGTAATAGTAGTAGTAGTAGTAGTAGAAGTAGTAGAATTAGTTGCGGTAGTGGTAGTGAGACTGGTAGTAGTGGTAGTGGTAGTGGGACTGATGGTAGTGGTAGTAGTAGTTGTAGTAGTAGCAGGATCAGGAGTAGTAATAGTAGCAGTAGCAGTGTAGTAACAGTTGCAGCACTACCAACAGTAGCAGTAGTTGTTGTCGTTGTAATAGTAGTAGTAGCTGCCGTAGTAGCAGTAGCAGCAGCAGCAACAGTAGCAGTAGCAGCAGAAGCGGCAGCAGAAGTAGCGGCAGCAACAGCAGTAGCAGCAGTGGCGGCAGCAGGAGTAGCAGCAGCAGTAGCAGCAGCAGCAGCAGTAGCAGCAGCATCAGTAGTAGCAGCAGTTTCAGCAGCAGCAACAGTAGCAGCAGCAGCAGTAGCAGCAGCAGTAGCAGCAGTTGTAGCAGTAGCAGCAGTAGCAGTAGTAGCAATAGTAGCAGAAGTAGCAGCAGTAGTAGTAGTAGTATCAGTACTAGTAGTAGCAGTACTAGTAGTATCAGTAGTAGAAGTAGAAGTAGTAGTAGTAGTAGTAGTAGTAGTAGTAGTAGAAGTAGAAGTAGTAGTAGTAGTAGTAGTAGTAGTAGTAATAGTAGTAGTAGTAGTAGTAGTAGTAGTAGTAGTAGTAGTAGTAGTAGTAGTAGTAGTAGTAGTAGTAGTTGTAGTAGTAGTAGTAGTAGTATTAGTAGTAGTAGCAGTAGTGGTAGTGAGACTGGTAGTAGTGGTAGTGGTAGTGGGACTTGTGGTAGTGGTAGTAGTAGTTGTAGTAGAAGCAGGATCAGGAGTAGTAATAGTAGCAGTAGCAGTGTAGTAGCAGTTGCAGCACTACCAACAGTAGCAGTAGTTGTAGTTGTTGTAATAGTAGTAGTAGCTGCAGTAGAAGCAGTAGCATCAGCAGCAGCAGTAGCAGTAGCGGCAGCAGGAGTAGCAGCATCATCAGTAGCAGCAGTAGCAGCAACAACAGTAGCAGCAGTAGTAGCAGTAGTAGTAGTAGTAGTAGTAGTAGTAGTAGTAGTAGTAGTAGTAGTAGTAGTAGTAGTAGTAGTAGTAGTAGTAGTAGTAGTAGTAGTAGTAGCAGTAGTAGTAGTAGTAGTAGTGATGGTACTAGCGGTAGTGGTAGTGAAACTGGTTATAGTGGTAGAGGTAGTGGGACTGGTAGTAGTGGCAGTAATATTTGTAGTAGTAGAAGTAGTAGATGTAATAGTAGCAGTAGCATTGCAGTAGCAGCACCAGCACCACCAGCATAGGCAGTAGAAGTAGTTGTTGTAGTAGTAGTAGCTGCAGCAGTAATAATAGCACTACTAGAGTAGTAGTCAAAATTCAGTCATTGGTGCGTGATTGTTGCGAGTATGGTCGTTTAGGTTCACGCTATTTTACACCCACGTGTTAGTGTTCAAGTCACATTAAGATGTTTGTTCGGCTGAAATTTCATGTAATAAACACATGTTTTCTTTTGGTTCTAAGCTCAGGATGGAAGCCCATTTTTTGTTATTTTGTTATTTTTTATATGCTATTATCTATAATAGAGACAAGGAGTTTAACTTCGTTTGCCGTAAAACTATACCATCTTTACTGTAAACTAGGGTCGACTTCGATCGCTCACTTTAGTCTGGAAACGGAAGTTGTAATACGCATGTTTGGTAGGGTAAGTGATGGAAAGCGCTTTAGTTTGGATGGGTTATTTAAGAATACAGTATACTAACTATTTTAAGTATACTCTCTAAAAACAAGAACATCATACAGTACCAAATTACATGGGAATACCAGAAAATATCGACGATTTTCGTGCACACTATCGAGTAACAAGACATTTATTCAATATATTGCTTGAAATGACAATGCTGTTTAGTTAAGCTTGGAACTTTATGTACATTTCCTGAATAATTTTACTTCAAGTTCAACTAATTTTCCTGCGCCTGCTATCAAATAAATCATGTTTTACTGAGAGATTTCTGAGTGTTCCTTAAACAAATCATGTAAGAAGACTTAATTAATCATTTAATAAATACTTGAGGCTCGCTCTGTAAAAAGAGATTTTAATGCATGTAGTGTTGTCCCAGATTAGGCTGTGTATTTCGCACAGGCTTATCAGGTGCGATACTGCCATTATTGGATTTTTGCTCATAGAAAAATACGACAAAAGCGGAAAGTGTCTCCCTGATTAGTGTGGACTGAACATGCAATCTGGTAAAACAATTAAGGCGCATGCATTAATTAGATTATAGCCGTCTAAATGCTCTGTACTTTTGATTCATGACACAGTTACATGTAATAATTTATGATTTGTCCATTTTAAATGATGCATATTTTATTGTACTGGGTTAAACGATACTTTTATTTTAATAATTTGTCCACTCAACATTCTTGCAGTTATGTTTTGCTGTGTTATATAATTATATAATAATAAATACAATTTTAACAACTAGCTTTTTTTTTTCATGTGATTTATTTATATGTTTTAAACCAGAAGAACAACAAAATCCATAACATAATGAACGCAAAACATGATACCCTATATTCACGGAACAAAACTATGTTTGACAAAATTCAGAATCAAGGTTCCCAATTTTCAAAAAATTTCCAGATCAAATTATTTCCAAGTTCCATCAATTATTTATCTATGAATAAACAACACTTGTATCATCTATATGTAAGGCTATTACAATAAATGGTTGTTTAAAGACTGATAAACAATTGAAAAAGTTACATAATCTACAGATTATAGAGCATTGTGCTTTGATTTCATTGTTCATGGAATAAGAACCAATATCATAATTTTGATGTGCAGCTCGCACTCAACATTGCCATAGGCAGATAAAACCTAAAAGAGATAACAATGTCAGTTCATGTTATTGACTCTTGATGAAAAATCTGGAAAATGAATAGCATGCAATGT